>NC_069503.1:280899659-281199659 GCF_027579735.1 Bombina bombina | reverse complement strand
AGATTAGGGGTTAATAAATATAATGCAGGTGTCAGCGATGTCGGGGGCAGCAGATTAGGGGTTAATAAGTGTAAGATTAGAGGTGTTTAGACTAGGAATCAATAGGGCTTCATTAGTGAGTTTTACGCTGCTTTTTTGCAGGTGTTAGACTTTTTCTCAGCCCGCTCTCCCCGTTGATTCCTATGGGGAAATCGTGCACGAGCGCGTATGACCAGCTTAACGCTGACTTAAGCAGCGCTGGTATTGGAGTGTGGTAAGGAGCAAAATTTTGCTCAAAGCTCACTTCTTGTCTTTTAACGCCGGCTTTGTAAAAACTTGTAATACCAGCGCTGCAGGCAAGTGAGCGGTTAGAGAAAACTGCTCGTTAGCACCACATAGCCTCTAACGCAAAACTCGTAATCTAGCCGATATTTTTTTCACACGCCAGATTTCTTTGCTGGATAGATAGATGATAGATAGGTAGATAGATAGTTAGATAGATAGATAGATAGATAGATAGATAGATAGATTTGTGTTTTAAGCATGTTTACAGCCAATCTATTGTTGATAAATGAGTAATGGATGGGAAGACACATTTGGAATGATGTAGCAATTACTGTAGGCAGTGATACTTCTAAAAAAATGAAGTACAATTTTTAAAATGTTTATATACATTATTTGTATTATATTTTAGTAAAATATTGATAGTGATAGTTTGTCTTTTTAATCTAATTTTGAACATAATACTTTTAAAAGTACAATAGGCTGATTTTTAAATTTCATAATAGATTTTCAGTTTTGCAAAACAAATCAACAAATGTGCTTTTCCCTTAGAAAACAAATATTAAGTGAAAAAAAATGGAAGGTTACTGTCAGGATTGATGAAGAATAGGAGCCTAGTATCGGAGTATAGCTATCATGACCACTAGACAATACAGGAGTTGGTGGTTTAGAAGGAAAATCCAAAAGCAAGGTTAAATGTTCTGAGGTCAAGGCAGGCAGCAAAGGCTCATAAAGGGTATAACAAGCCAGAGGTCAGGGCAGGCAGCAATAGTTCATAAATGGAAACAAGGCAAACAGTTCAGTTAACCAAGATTCATACACAGGACTTAAATGGATACTGAACCCAATTTTTTTCTTTTGTGATTCAGATAGAGCATGCAATTTAAGCAACTTTCTAATTTACTCCTATTATCAAATTTTCTTCGCTCTCTTGCTCTCTTTATTTGAAAAAGAAGGCATCTACGCTTTTTTCTTGGTTCAGTACTCTGGACAGAACTTTTTTATTGATGGATGAATTTATCCACCAATCAGCAAGGACAACCCCAGGTTGATCACCAAAAATGGGCCGGCATCTAAACTTACATTATTGCATTTCAAATAAAGATACCAAGAGAATAAAGAAAATTTGATAATAGGAGTAAATTAGAAAGTTGTTTAAAATGCCATGCTCTATCTGAATCACTAAAGAAAAAATTTGGGTTCAGTGTCCCTTTAAGGATAGCTCTTTAATAATGAGTTTACTGAACAGCAGTGCTTTATAGAGTTTCTAAATTAGTGACAGCTGGCAAGGGTTGTGGTTTTGGCTTTAAATCTCTCACATCTCCTGTGCAATACTGTTTTTCCAATATTGCATTGCTGCCACTAAGTGGAGTGCTTGTGCAACCTCTGCAATTATCTCTAGGTACTCATCACTGTTGCAATTTTGCGCTTCACTCGTAATCTTGCCCTAAGTGTCTTGAGCTGGAGTAACAACATAGTTTTTATTGTGGTGAGGACAAAGAGTTTTACATTTGAAATAGTATTATTATTATTAGGTATTTGTAGAGCTCCAACATATTCCACAGTGCTATAAACATAGGCGGTATACAAGATAACATTTATAGAGATCAAATGGGTAGAGGGCCCTGCCGAGAGTTGCACTGTTGTAGTCGGCTCTTATGAAGGTGATCTACAAACAGCTGGGCTCATAGGCTTACATGCTAAGGGGTTAAAGGGGATAGCAATGGAGTTATAAAAGGTTAGTGTAGGTTGTATGCATCCCTAAATAGTAGAGTCTTTAGCAAGGGCTTGAAGCTTTCAAAACTAGGGGAGAGTCTTGTGGAGCGAGGCAGAGAGCTCCATAAGATGGGATCCAGTCTGCAGAAGTCTTGTAAACGGGAATGTGAGTAGGTAACAAGAGAGGAGGAGAGGAGGAGATCATGAGCAGAGTGAATGGGGCTGGAGGGAGAGTATCTGGAGACAAGGTCTTAGATGTATGGGGAAAAAGTGCAGTTGAGGGCTTTGTATGTCAGAGTGAAAATTTTGTGTTTAATCCTGGAGGCAAGAGGAAGCCAGTGAAGGAATTTGCATAGAGGTGCAGCAGATGAAGAGCAATGTGTAAGGAAGATGAGCCTGGCAGAGGCATTCATTATGGATTGTAAAGGAGCTAGGTGGCAGCTAGGGAGACCAGAGAGGATGGAGTTGCAGTAGTCGAGGCAAAAAAGCATGAGAGAGTGAATTAAAATCTTAGTTGTGTCTTGTGTAAGGAAATGTCTAATTTTAGAGATGTTTTTAAGGTGGAAGCAGCAGGCTTTAGCTAAGGACTGAATGTGAGGAGTGAAAGAAAGGTCTGAGTAAAGTGTGACCCAAAGATATTTGTAATGTGGGGTTGGGAAAATGATGGAGTTTTCAGCAGTTATAGAGAAAATGGGAATGGAGATTTTGGAAGAGCAAGCTCCTATCTCTACAATCACAGCTGTCAGATTAATGAGATGTGGGGTGCCAGTGAAAAATAAAGACTCTGCTTGTGTCTCTGATATCAACGCCTTTGTAATATAAAATCTATCTTTATTGATATACAGACTTAAATCAGATGCAACATTTTCGGGACTTGCCCTAAAATGCATATCATGCATATGCATGAATAAGGGTAGGTCCCGAAAGCTCCTATCTCTAGACAACCCTGTCTCTGTTCTGTGGAACTATAGCAAGACTGTAGGCTACTAAAATGGCCAAAGTTCTACACCTTACTAAGATAAGAACCATCAGCCCTTAGTTTTCTACAATGGCTCCCTGGGCAGACTAATGGCTTGGGGTTTTTATAAAATAGACTTAGAACTTTATCAAAGGACAGAAGTGAAGTGAGGCAATACCTTTTCTTACCAGAATACCACTGTATATTCTAAGTTTTGAAGTCTTATTTACAAAGGTCTGTTATAAAGAACGTTTTATACAGACTTTGTAAGAATGTTATAACAATTACATTATTTGGAATTATATCGGGAGTCTCCATGCTCAGAGATTTGTATGCATGTATTCCTTACAGCTATGTTATATAATAATAGCCACTTCCCTGATTTTGATATTGAAGAGTCTTATTACTGGTTTTCACCAACAGCTAAGTGAGCAAATATCTGCAGCTTACTGAGTAGTGGTAATAGATATGGTATATAAAAAATGCTGCTGTATTTACTGTGCTACTTGTCTACTATGTGTACCGCTGACATACGTGTATGATATACGCTGCTTAGAATCAATCCATGTTGTATATGAGGTTATTTGTATTTGCATGAAATTACTCTTCCCCCGCAGGTTTTAGTTTTTTTCCTGTTTTGGAGGGTAAAGTGTTATTTTTTTATATTTTTTATATTTAATATGCAGCTATACATCTTTACTAACCATTGCTTTATATGTGGGTCCTAACCTCCATTTATAATGCTAGAGTAACAGGCAGATTTGAGTTGATTAATTACCCCCATCTTTCCTACCATATAGTTTGTTATTTTTTTTTCCTTTTAATTATTACATAGTAACATTGTAATATATACTTATTAAAGGGGGCATTAAAGACTGTAGCGCAAACGTTTGCACAGAAGCAATATCGGGTTTTCACGATCGTTTGCATGCAGGTTAAATTGCACTCATTGGCCTCTATTTATCATAGTCTGGCGGACCTGATCCGACAGTGCTGATCAGATCCGCCAGACCTCGCTGAATACTGTAACGCCGCCCCCTGCAGACTCGCAGCCAATGGGCCACCAACAGGGGGTGTCAATCAACCTGATCGTACAGAGCAGGCGGACAGGTTATGGAGCATCAGTCTTTGTGACCGCTGCTACATAACTGCTGTTTCTGGCGAGCCTGCAGGCTCGCCAGAAACACGGGGCATCAAGCTCCATTTGGAATTTGATAGATAGGCCCCATATTATGAGTTGAAAATAAATGCGATCAATTGAGCACAATCACGATATACGCTAGAATGATTACCGCTGTGGTTTCGCAAAACAAAAAAGTTGCACAAAACACATCAAAAATACATTACATGTTACAGTTACAATCATAATAAAAACATCTAATAAAAATGATATAAAAAAAAACATTGCACAAATAAGTTATAAGGGCTCAAATATGTCTCAGGTGTTAAGGGAAAAAAGCAGGCAAAGGGCATATGTGCATATGTATTTATGCATTTACATGTGTATATATATATATATTTACAGACATTTATACACCTATAAACAAATACATACATATGTACACACACACATATAGTGCAATAGAGTCCTTTACAGTTAGGTAGATGAAAACATGTAAAATCCTAGTTATGTAATATTCATATTTTCATGTTGGGTATTGCGTAATATGTGATTGGGCTTGCGTATATTAGAATATGCAATTGGGCTTGAGAATATTAGAATATGCAATCAGTTTAGAGCATGCATGAGAATATGCGATCACGTTTGGGGTGTTAGGTTTTTCCCATTTTTTTTCCTCCATTGACTTTAATGGGGAATAACGTGAATGCACACGCGATATTCTATATACATTTTTCCGCTCATCGGGATACTGCTAGAGTGCAAACAGTTTACTCTCAATTCATAATACGAGCACAACCCGACAAGTGCAAAAATCTTAATTCTAACACAGTCAATGCTCAAGAGGGAGCGTTAATTAGTACTCCACTTGTAATCTGGCCCTAAATACTTTTCATGAACCTCCTCTAATTATGAATGCCACCCAAAATTTTGTATTGCTGCACATATGTAAACACATCAGCACTGGAATGCAGTGAAAGCTAGAATTCCAAATACTAAGAAATGGCACTACTTTGTTGAAATCCCCTTATATAGAGAGGGGGGTGTGTGAGGGGCGGGAGCGGGTGGGACAGCTCCTGCCCCGGCATGTAATTTAGTAAGTGCCAAGAACTTTGGAGAGTGGGGATCAGGGTTGGGAAATTGATCTGGGAGGGGGAGGGTATTGAGTAGGGGGGCAGCTACACTATGAAAAAAGGTGTTTTAAAAATAAAATAAAATGGGCCAAAATGTGTTACAAAGATGGAGGCAAGTAGGTAGAGGGGGGGTTTGGTTAGAGAGCTGTTTTGGGGAGTTCAGGGAGGTTGGGGGCTAAGGGGGATCCTACACTGCAGAATATATATATATATATATATATATATATATATATATAGGCTTTTATTTTAGTACTGGCAGACTTTCTGCCAGTAGTTAAGATGGGGATGACAATTGTGGGGTGGGGGAGGGAAGAGAGCTGTTTGAGAGGGGTCAGGGAGGGATCAGGGGGTGGGATGTGTCAGGTGGGAGGCTGAACTCTACAATAAAATTAAAATTAACCCTACAAGCTACCTAATTAACCCCTTCACTGCTGGGCATAATAGGTGTGAAGCACATCAATTAGTGGCCTTCTAATTACCAAAAAGGAATGTGAAAGCCAAATATGTCTGCTATTTCTGAACAAAGGAGATCCCAGAGAAGCATTTACAACTAGACATGTGCGATTCGGTTCGGCCCGAATCGAAATTCTGATGAATTTGTTTGAATTCGGAGATTCGGATCAATTTGAATTTCCGAATTGCGGTAGTTCCGAATCTACCGAATAAATCCGAATCGATTCGAATTTATTCGGTAGATTCGGATGGATTCGGATGGCTGTGTATTACACTAATATACTAGTGTAATACACAGCACATCCCACTTTACAGTGACCGAATTTCCAAAAGTCCAAATCAATTCGAACCGAATCGAACCGAACCGAAACGAATGCGAACCAAATTTTTCCGAATCCGAAAGAATCCGAATGAATCCGAAACAAATTCATTCGATTTCTTCCAAATTCGAATCGGTCCGAATCGATCCGAACCGAACCGAATTTTTCGCGGCTGCACATGTCTATTTACAACCATCTGTGCCATTTGCATTTGGCAGTGAAATGGTGGCATGAAATATACCAAAATGGGCCCAGATCAATACTTTAAGTTGTCTACTACACTACACTAAAGCTAAAATTAACCCTACAAGCTCCCTAATTAACCGCTTCACTGCTGGGCATAATACACATGTGGTGCCCAGCGGCATTTAGCGGCCTTCTAATTACCAAAAAGCAATGCCAAAGCCATATATGTCTGCTATTTCTGAACAAAGGAGATCCCAGAGAAGCATTTACAACTATTTGTGCCATAATTGCACAAGCTGTTTGTAAATAATTTCAGTGAGAAACCTAAAGTTTGTGAAAAAGTGAACAATTTTTTTTTATTTGATCGCATTTGGCGGTAAAATGGTGGCATGAAATATAAAAATATATATACATGTCAAGGGTTATTTCGGGATTCCTGACAGATATCAGTGTTACAATGTAACTATTACTAATTTTGAAAAAAAAATGCTTTGGAAATAGCAAAGTGCTACTTGTATTTATTGCCCTATAACTTGCAAAACCCATGTAAACATTGGGTATTTCTAAACTCAGGACAAAATTTATAAACTATTTAGTATGGGTGTTTTTTGGTGGTTGTAGATGTGTAACAGATTTTGGGGGTCAAAGTTAGAAAAAGTGTTTTTTTTTTCCATTTTTTCATCCTTTTTTTTTTTTTTATAGTAAATTATAAGATATGATGAAAATAATGATAACTTTAGAAAGTCCATTTAATGGCGAGAAAAATCCTATATAATATGTGTGGGTACGGTAAATGAGTAAGAGTAAAATTACAGGTAAACACAAGCACCGCAGAAATGTAAAAATAGCCCTGGTCCCTAACGGTAAGAAAATTGAAAAATGGTCTGGTCACTAAGGGGTTAAATTAATAATATTTGTGTATTGAAAGTGTTGGCAGATCACCTAAAATTATGATATTTGGCACTTCAGTTATTTGTTAGTAATAATTGTTGACTGCTCACCTGAAAGTTGTTGCAATAAACACCGTGCTTCACTGCTGTCATATGCAGCTTTTTATCTAATCATATAAATGTATATGGCAGTGTTACACCATATAACCTATATTAAGCTAAACTTGTCAATATTTTCTGCAGCTGTAAACAATTATATCAAAGTTATTAAGTTATATAGATCTATTTCTGACCATGTAATAGCTGCTGCAGTGGCTTCTAAAAATGCACACTATTGCTGTTATAAGGGCTTCCGTGTCACGCTATAGAAATACACACTAAGGGTGAGATTACATATGAGGTGCAGGCTTCAGCATAACTGTTGAAACCCGTGTCGCCCATAATTTCCCCTCGCACATCGGAGAATCACAAATACGGCGTCGGCAGTTCATAAAGTGCCGTAAGTCGGATAAACTAGCGATGTCCAGAAATGTGCGTAAATACAGATTTCTGGATTTGCAGTGATTTACAACACATTAGAAACTGCCAGGGCCTAAGAAAAAAAAAAAAAAATCTCCCGTAAAAGTCTAACCCAACACGTCAAAACCCCTATATCCGCCATCTCCATTATATCAGAACTAATAATAAATGTATTAACCCCTAAATCTGCCAACCCTAACATCGCAAGCTACATAATAAATGTATTAACCCCTAATCCGCCATTCACCCACATCGCAATCTACCTAATAAATGCATTAAACCCTAATCCTCCATTTACCCACATCGCAATCTACCTAATAAATGTATGAATGTCTAATCTGCCATTCACCCACATTGCAATCTACCTAATAAAATTATTAACCCCTAATCCGCCAACCCCCCAAAACGCAAAGTACCTATTAGAACTATTAACCCCTAATTTGCCAAACCCACATCTCACTAAAACTAATAGATCTATTAAACCCTAATCCGCCAACCCCCCACAATGCAAATAACTAATTAAATACTAAGACCCCTAACCTAACACACCTTAAGCTAACCCCAATTACCTAAATTAATAAATACTAAGTTGCAATTAAAATAAAAAATGCTAAAATAAAAAAACAAAGATTAAATTAATCTAAGATTACAAAAAATAAAAAAGTCTAACATTACCTTAAATAATAAACCAAATTATAAAAAATTAAACCTACTCCCTATGAAAATAAAAAAGCTCCCCCAAAATAAAAACACCCCCTAATTTAATACTAAACTATCGATAGCCCTTAAAAGGGCCTTTTGTAGGACATTGCCCTAAGTTAAACAGCTATTTTACCTTAAAAAATACTGTCTCCCCTCTAACAGTAAAACCCCCACCCACCAAACCCCCCAAAATAAAAAATCCTAACACTAAAAAATCCTAAACTACCCATTGCCCCTAAAGGGGCATTTGTATGGATATTGCCCTTAAAAAGGCATTCAGCTCTTTTACTGCCCTTAAAGGGGCATTCAGCTCTCTTAAGAGTGTCCAATAAATCCCTAATCTAACCCCCCCAAAAAATACCTAAGTTTAACCCCCAAATAGGTACTCACCATTCCTGAAGTCCGTTGGAGAAGGTCCTGTTCCAGGCGGTGAAGTCTTCTTCCAAGTGGGAACCTCTACCTTGTTCATCCAGGACCAAGCCGGCGCGGAGCGGATATGAGCAGCAGGACCGGCAACCGCGGAGCCATGGTGCGCGTAGGATCCTCTTTGTATGATCGCCGCTGTACACTGAATAGTGATTTCAAGGTACATGTTTAACTACTTAAGGACCAAGAACGTACAGGGTACGTCCTACAAAAAATGTCAGTTAGTGACCAAGGACATACCCTGTATGTCCTCAGGGGTTTCAAGTGGTGGAAGTGATCTATATCTCTTCCAACTGCTAGAAAGGTGTTGCAGTGATGCCACTGTGGTCCTCTCTGCATCGGGCATTGATAGTGCCTATCGTTGGTGGGTGGGAGCAATAGATGAGAGGTGGGTGGGCGGCCCATCAATGTCCAGCGTGTATCTTCATTACACAGAAGTATCACCGGCAGTCGACGGAAGCAGCGGCGTTTGACACGGGGGAGCGTGTGCGCGCGTGCGTGCTCCAATTTCAAAGTTTTCCCAAAAAAATATTTTGTATAGTGATGGTGGGGCTCTCTTGATATTGGGTAAGTGATCTGGGAGGGAGGGCAGCTACACTACAGAAAATGTCCGATTTAATAAAAAAATATAAAAAATACACTATTTTAGGGGCAAACTGGGTACTAACAGACAGCTGCCAGTAACCAAGATGGCAGCAAATAGGTAGAGGGGGAGGGTTAGAGAGCTGTATGGGGGGTCAGGGAGGTTGGGGGCTAAGAGGGGATCCAACAATGCAGAATTAATTAAAAAAAAAAAGAAAATTAAATATGCTTTTTATTTTAGTACTGGCAGACTTTCTGGTGTGGGAGAGGGAAGAGAGCTGTTTGAGGGGGGGGTCAGGGAGGGTTCAGGAGGTGGAATGTGTCAGGTGGGAGGCTGATCTCTACACTAAAGCTAAAATCTAACCCTACAAGCTACCTAATTAACCTGTCACTGCTGGGCATAATACAAGTGTGGTGCGCAGCAGCATTTAGCCGCCTTCTAATTACCAAAAATCAATGCCAAAACCATATATGTCTCCTATTTCTGAACAAAGGGGATCACAAAGAAGCTTTTACAACCATTTGTACCATAATTGCACAAGCTGTTTGTAAATAATTTCAGTGAGAAACCTAAAATTGTGTAAAATGTTACAAATTTTTTTATTTGATTGCATTTGGCAGTGAAATGGTGGCATGAAATATACCATAATGGGCCTAGATCAAGACTTTGGGTTGTCTAATACACTACACTAAAGCTAAAATTAACCCTTTAAGCTCCCTACAAGCTCCCTAATTAACCCCTTGATTGCTGGGCATAATGCACGTGAGGTGCTCAGCGGCATTTAGCGGCCTTCTAATTACCAAAAAGCAATGCCAAACCCATATAAGGGCTCCATGTACTAAGAGGCGGGCGGACAGCTTCTTAACTCGCAAAGCTGTTCGCCCGCCTCCGCTACACACGGGCAGCGGATCTATTGATCCGCTTGCCCGTATGTATCATTACACACTCAGCGGAGTGTGTAATGCCCGCCCCTTCAGTCGCGCGACCAATCACGCGACTGAAGGGGCTGTCAATCACCGAGAGCGAGCGAGCTCTCGGTGATTCTGCTTCGCCACCTAAGAGGTGGCGTAGGGTGTAGGAAGCAGCGGTCTAATGACCGCTGCTTCTTACATTGCGGGAAGCAGGCTCGCATATGCGAACCTGCCCCGCAAAGGCTCCGGAGCAGCTTTCGCTGCTTCGTACATGGAGCCCTAAGTCTGCTACTTCTGAACAAAAGGAATCCCAGAAAAGCATTTACAATATCTGTGCCATAATTGCACAGGCTGTTTGTAAATAATTTGAGTGAGAAACCTAAAGTTTGTGAAAAAGTTTGTGGAAAAAGTGAACAATTTTTTTTATTTGATCGCATTTGGCGGTGAAATGGTGGCATGAAATATAGCAAAATGGGCCTAGATCAATACTTTGGGTTGCCTACTAAAAAAAATATGTACATGTCAAGGGATATTCAGGGATTCCTGACAGATATCAGTGTTACAACGTAACTATGGCTAATTTTGAAAAAGAAAAAAAAGGTTTGGAAATAGCAAAGTGATACTTGTATTTATTGCCCTATAACTTTCAAAAAAAGCAAAGAACATATAAAAATTGGGTATTTCTAAACTCAGGACAAAATTCAAAAACTATTTAGCCTGAATGTTTTTTTGGTGGTTGTAGATGTGTAACAGATTTTGGGAGTCAAAGTTAGAAAAAGTGTGTTTTTTTCAATTTTTTCATCATATTTTATAATTACTTTTATACGGCTAGATTTAGAGTTTTGTCGGTAAGGACCCGCGTATCTAACGCTGGCTTTTTTCTGGCCGCACCTTTAAAATAACTCTGGTATTGAGAGTCCACAGAATGGCTGCGTTAGGCTCCAAAAAAGGAGCGTAGAGCATATTTAACGCCACTGCAACTCTCGATACCAGAGTTGCTTACGGACGCGGCCAGCCTCAAAAACGTGCTCGTGCACGATTCCCCCATAGGAAACAATGGGGCTGTTTGAGCTGAAAAAAAACCTAACATCTGCAAAAAAGCCGCGTTCAGCTCCTAACGCAGCCCCATTGTTTCCTATGGGGAAACACTTCCTACGTCTGCACCTAACACTCTAACATGTAGCCCCGAGTCTAAACACCCCTAGCCTTACACTTATTAACCCCTAATCTGCCGCCCCTGCTGTCGCTGACCCCTGCATATTATTATTAACCCCTCATCTGCCGCTCCGTAAACCGTCGCTACTTACATTATCCCTATGTACCCCTAATCTCCTGCCCCTAACACCGCCGACGACTATATTATATTTATTAACCCCTAATCTGCCCCCCACAACGTCGCCTCCACCTGCCTACACTTATTAACCCCTAATCTGATGACCGGACCGCATCGCTATTATAATAAAGTTATTAACCCCTAATCCGCCTCATTAACCCTATAATAAATAGTATTAACCCCTAATCTGCCCTCCCTAACATCGCCGACACCTAACTTCAATTATTAACCCCTAATCTGCCGACCTAATCTCGCCGCTATTCTAATAAATGTATTAACCCCTAAAGCTAAGTCTAACCCTAACACTAACACCCCCCTAACTTAAATATAATTTAAATCTAACAAAATTAATTAACTCTTATTAAATAAATTATTCCTATTTAAAGCTAAATACTTACCTGTAAAATAAACCCTAATATAGCTACAATATAAATTATAATTATATTATAGCTATTTTAGGATTAATATTATATTACAGGTAACTTTGTATTTATTTTAACCAGGTACAATAGCTATTAAATAGTTAAGAACTATTTAATAGCTAAAATAGTTAAAATAATTACAAATTTACCTGTAAAATAAATCCTAACCTAAGTTACAATTAAACCTAACACTACACTATCAATAAATAAATTAAATAAAATACCTATAATAATCTACAATTAAACCTAACACTACACTAGCAATAAATAAATTAAATACAATTCCTACAAATAAATACAATGAAATAAACTAACTAAAGTACAAAAAATAAAAAAGAACTAAGTTACAAAAAATAAAAAAATATTTACAAACATTAGAAAATATTACAAGAATTTTAAACTAATTACACCTACTCTAAGCCCCCTAATAAAATAACAAAGCCCCCCAAAATAAAAAAATGCCCTACCCTATTCTAAATTACTAAAGTTCAAAGCTCTTTTACCTTACCAGTCCTGAACAGGGCCCTTTGCGGGGCATGCCCCAAGAAGTTCAGCTCTTTTGCCTGTAAAAAAAAACATACAATACCCTCCCAACATTACAACCCACCACCCACATACCCCTAATCTAACCCAAACCCCCCTTAAATAAACCTAACACTAAGCCCCTGAAGATCTTCCTACCTTATCTTCACCATACCAGGTTCACCGATCGATCCAGAAGAGCTCCTCCGATGTCCTGATCCAAGCCCAAGAGGGGGGCTGAAGAGGTCCATGATCCGGCTGAAGTCATCATCCAAGCGGGAGCTGAAGAGGTCCATGATCCGGCTGAAGTCTTCATCCAAGCGGGAGCTGAAGAGGTCCATGATCCGGATGAAGTCTTCTATCAACGGCATCTTCAATCTTCTTTCTTCGGGAGCCATCATCTTCCATCCGACGCGGAACATCCTCTTCTCCCGACGCCTACTAGCCGAATTATGGTTCCTTTAAATGACGTCATCCAAGATGGCGTCCCTCGAATTCCGATTGGCTGATACGATTCTATCAGCCAATCGGAATTAAGGTAAGAATATTCTGATTGGCTGATGGAATCAGCCAATCAGAATCAAGTTCAATCCGATTGGCTGATTCAATCAGCCAATCAGAGTGAGCTCGCATTCTATTGGCTGTTCCGATCAGCCAATAGAATGTGAGCTCAATCTGATTGGCTGATCGGATCAGCCAATTGGATTGAACTTGATTCTGATTGGCTGATTCCATCAGCCAATCAGAATTTTCCTACCTTAATTCCGATTAACTGATAGAATCCTATCAGCCAATCGGAATTCGAGGGACGCCATCTTGGATGACGTCATTTAAAGGAACTGTCATTCGGCTAGTAGGCATCGGGAGAAGAGGATGTTCTGCGTCGGATGGAAGATGATGGCTCCCGAAGAAAGAAGATTGAAGATGCCGTTGATAGAAGACTTCATCCGGATCATGGACCTCTTCAGCTCCCGCTTGGATGAAGACTTCAGCCGGATCATGGACCTCTTTAGCTCCCGCTTGGATGATGACTTCAGCCGGATCATGGACCTCTTCAGCCCCCCGCTTGGGCTTGGATCAGGACATCGGAGGAGCTCTTCTGCATCGATCGGTGAACCTGGTATGGTGAAGATAAGGTAGGAAGATCTTCAGCGGCTTAGTGTTAGGTTTATTTAAGGGGGGTTTGGGTTAGATTAGGGGTATGTGGGTGGTGGGTTGTAATGTTGGGGGGGTATTGTATGTTTTTTTTTACAGGCAAAAGAGCTGAACTTCTTGGGGCATGCCCCGCAAAGGGCCCTGTTCAGGACTGGTAAGGTAAAAGAGCTTTGAACTTTAGTAATTTAGAATAGGGTAGGGCATTTTTTATTTTGGGGGGCTTTGTTATTTTATTAGGGGGCTTAGAGTAGGTGTAATTAGTTTAAAATTGTTGTAATATTTTTCTTATGTTTGTAAATATTTTTTTATTTTTTGTAACTTAGTTCTTTTTTATTTTTTGTACTTTAGTTAGTTTATTTCATTGTAGTTATTTGTAGGTATTGTATTTAATAAATGTATTGATAGTGTAGTGTTAGGTTTAATTGTAGGTAATTGTAGGTATTTTATTTAATTTATTTATTGATAGTGTAGTGTTAGGTTTAATTGTAACTTAGGTTAGGATTTATTTTACAGGTAATTTTTTAATTATTTTAACTAGGTAGATATTAAATAGTTCTTAACTATTTAATAGCTATTGTACCTGGTTAAAATAAATACAAAGTTACCTGTAAAATAAATATTAATCCTAAAATAGCTATAATATAATTATAATTTATATTGTAGCTATATTAGGATTTATTTTACAGGTAAGTATTTAGCTTTAAATAGGAATAATTTATTTAATAAGAGTTAATTAATTTTGTTAGATTTAAATTTTATTTAACGTAGGGGGGTGTTAGTGTTAGGGTTAGACTTAGCTTTAGGGGTTAATACATTTATTAGAATAGCGGTGAGCTCCAGTTGGGTTAATGTTTGTAGTTAGGTGTCGGCGATGTTAGGGAGGGCAGATTAGGGGTTAATACTATTTATTATAGGGTTAGTGAGGCGGATTAGGGGTTAATAACTTTATTATAATAGCGGTGCGGTCCGGTCGGTAGATTAAGGGTTAATAAGTGTAGGCAGGTGGAGGCGACGTTGAGTGCGGCAGAATAGGGGTTAATAAATATAATATAGGGGTCAGCGGTGTTAGGGGCAGCAGATTAGGGGTACATAGCTATAATGTAGGTGGCGGCTCTTTGCGGTCGGCAGATTAGGGGTTAATTATTGTAGGTAGCTGGCGGCGACGTTGTGGAGGGCAGGTTTAGGGGTTAATAAATATAATACAGGGGTCGGCGGTGTTAGGGGCAGCAGATTAGGGGTACATAAGTATAAAGTAGGTGGCGGACGGCAGATTAGGGGTTAAAAAAATGTAATCGAATGGCGGCGATGTGGGGGGACCTCGGTTTAGGGGTACATAGGTAGTTTATGGGTGTTAGTGTACTTTAGAGCACAGTAGTTAAGAGCTTTATGAACCGGCGTTAGCCCAGAAAGCTCTTAACTACTGACTTTTTTCTGCGGCTGGAGTTTTGTCGTTAGAATTCTAACGCTCACTTCAGACACGACTCTAAATACCGGAGTTAGAAAGATCCCATTGAAAAGATAGGATACGCAATTGACGTAAGGGGATCTGCGGTATGGAAAAGTCGCGGCTGAAAAGTGAGCGTTAGACCCTTTTTTGAATGACTCCAAATACCGGCGGTAGCCTAAAACCAGCGTTAGGAGCCTCTAACGATGGTTTTCACGGCTACCGCCAAACTCCAAATCTAGGCCATAGTAAATTATAATATATGATGAAAATAATGGTACCTTTGGAAAGTCCATTAAATGGCGAGAAAAACTGTATATAATATGTGTGGGTACAGTAAATGAGTAAGAGGAAAATTACAGCTAAACACAAACACCGCAAAATATAAAAAAGCCTTGGTTCCAAAGGATCAGAAAATGGAAAAGTGCTGTGGTCCTAAGGGGTTAAATATGGCGTCCCTTGCCTTCCTATTGGCTGATTTGATTCTTCAAATTTAAATCAGCCAATAGGATGAGAGCTACTGAAATCCTATTGGCTGATTTGAACAGTCAATATGATTTCAGTAGCTCTCATCCTATTTTCTGATTTGAATTTGAAGAATCAAATCAGCCAATAGGAATGCAAGGGATGCTATATTTAAACGCGTACCTTGAATTCACTATTCAGTGTATGGTGGTGATCGTATGAAGAGAATCATCCACGCTCCATGGCTCTGAGGTCGCCGATCCTGCTCCGCGCTCATCTCCGCTCCGCACCGGCTTGGTCTTGGATGAAGAAAGAAGAGATCCCCGCTTGGAAGAAGATGTCGGCCGTTTGGAAGAAGACTTCACCACCTGGAACAGGACCTTCTCTGCCAAACTTCAGGGATGGTGAATACCTATTTTTTTTTTTTTTTTTTGATTATGGATTTATTGGGCATTCTTAAAAGAGCTGAAGGCCCCTTTTAAGGGCAGTAAAATCGCTGAATTCATGCCCATACAAATGCCCCCTTTAGGGGCAATGGGTAGTTTAGGATTTTTTAGTGTTAGGTTTTTTTTTTTTATTTTGGGGGGTTTGGTGGGTGGGGGGGTTTTACTGTTAGAGGGGGGTCTTAGCATGTTTTAAGGTAAAACAGAATTTATGCTTACCTGATAAATTACTTTCTCCAACGGTGTGTCCGGTCCACGGCGTCATCCTTACTTGTGGGATATTCTCTTCCCCAACAGGAAATGGCAAAGAGTCCCAGCAAAGCTGGCCATATAGTCCCTCCTAGGCTCCGCCCACCCCAGTCATTCGACCAACGGACAGGAGGAAATATATATAGGAGAAACCATATGGTACCGTGGTGACTGTAGTTAGAGAAAATAATTCATCAGACCTGATTAAAAAAACAGGGCGGGCCGTGGACCGGACACACCGTTGGAGAAAGTAATTTATCAGGTAAGCATAAATTCTGTTTTCTCCAACATTGGTGTGTCCGGTCCACGGCGTCATCCTTACTTATGGGAACCAATACCAAAGCTTTAGGACACGGATGAAGGGAGGGAGCAAATCAGGTCACCTAAACGGAAGGCACCACAGCTTGCAAAACCTTTCTCCCAAAAATAGCCTCCGAAGAAGCAAAAGTATCAAATTTGTAAAATTTGGCAAAAGTGTGCAGTGAAGACCAAGTCGCTGCCTTACATATCTGGTCAACAGAAGCCTCGTTCTTGAAGGCCCATGTGGAAGCCACAGCCCTAGTGGAGTGAGCTGTGATTCTTTCAGGAGGTTGCCATCCGGCAGTCTCATAAGCCAATCGGATAATACTTTTAAGCCAAAAGGGAAGAGAGGTAGAAGTCGCTTTTTGACCTCTCCTTTTACCAGAATAAACAACAAACAAGGAAGATGTTTGTCTGAAATCTTTAGTAGCCTCTAAATAGAACTTTAGAGCACGGACAACGTCCAAATTGTGTAACAAACGTTCCTTCTTTGAAACTGGATTCGGACACAAAGAAGGTACAACTATCTCCTGGTTAATATTTTTGTTAGAAACAACTTTAGGAAGAAAACCAGGCTTAGTACGCAAAACCACCTTATCTGCATGGAACACCAGATAGGGCGGAGAAAACTGTAGAGCAGATAACTCTGAAACTCTTCTAGCAGAAGAAATTGCAACTAAAAACAAAACTTTCCAAGATAGTAACTTAATATCTATGGAATGTAAAGGTTCAAACGGAACCCCTTGAAGAACTGAAAGAACTAGATTTAGACTCCAGGGAGGAGTCAAAGGTCTGTAAACAGGCTTGATCCTAACCAGAGCCTGAACAAAAGCTTGAACATCTGGCACAGCTGCCAGTCTTTTGTGTAGTAAGACAGATAAAGCAGAGATCTGTCCCTTTAGAGAACTTGCAGATAATCCTTTCTCCAAACCTTCTTGTAGAAAAGAGAGAATCTTAGGAATTTTTATCTTATTCCATGGGAATCCTTTGGATTCACACCAACAGATATATTTTTTCCATATTTTATGGTAAATTTTTCTAGTTACAGGTTTTCTGGCCTAAACCAGAGTATCTATAACAGAATCTGAAAACCCACGCTTTGATAGAATCAAGCGTTCAATCTCCAAGCCGTCAGTTGGAGGGAGACCAGATTTGGATGTTCAAATGGACCCTGAACAAGAAGGTCCTGTCTCAAAGGTAGCTTCCATGGTGGAGCCGATGACATATTCACCAGGTCTGCATACCAAGTCCTGCGTGGCCACGCAGGAGCTATCAAGATCACCCAGGCCCTCTCCTGATTGATCCTGGCTACCAGCCTGGGAATGAGAGGAAACGGTGGGAATACATAAGCTAGGTTGAAGGTCCAAGGTGCTACTAGTGCATCTACTAGAGTCGCCTTGGGATCCCTGGATCTGGACCCGTAGCAAGGAACCTTGAAGTTCTGACGAGACGCCATCAGATCCATGTCTGGAATGCCCCATAATTGAGTTATTTGGGCAAAGATTTCCGGATGGAGTTCCCACTCCCCCGGATGGAATGTCTGACGACTCAGAAAATCCGCTTCCCAATTTTCCACTCATGGCATGTGGATCGCAGACAAGTGGCAGGAGTGATCCTCCGCCCATTGAATTATTTTGGTCACTTCTTTCATCGCCAGGGAACTCTTTGTTCCCCCCTGATGATTGATATAAGCAACGGTCGTCATGTTGTCTGATTGGAACCTTATGAATTTGGCCTTTGCTAGTTGAGGCCAAGCTCTGAGAGCATTGAATATCGCTCTCAGTTCCAGAATGTTTATCGGGAGAAGAGACTCTTCCCGAGACCATAGACCCTGAGCTTTCAGGGATTCCCAGACCGCGCCCCAGCCCACTAGACTGGCGTCGGCGTGACAATGACCCACTCTGGCCTGCGGAAGCTCATTCCCTGGGACAGATGGTCCAGGGTCAGCCACCAACGGAGTGAATCTCTGGTCTTTTGATCTACTTGAATCATTGAAGACAAGTCTGTATAATCCCCATTCCACTGTTTGAGCATGCACAGTTGTAATGGTCTTAGATGAATTCGTGCAAAAGGAACTATGTCCATTGTTGCAACCATCAATCCTACTACTTCCATGCACTGCGCTATGGAAGGACGAGGAACAGAATGAAGCACTTGACAAGAGCTTAGAAGTTTTGATTTTCTGACCTCTGTCAGAAAAATCCTCATTTCTAAGGAATCTATTATTGTTCCCAAGAAGGGAACTCTTGTTGACGGGGACAGAGAACTTTTTTCTTTGTTCACCTTCCATCCATGAGATCTGAGAAAGGCTAGAACGATGTCCGTATGAGCCTTTGCTTTTGACAGGGACGACGCTTGTATTAGAATGTCGTCCAAGTAAGGTACTACTGCAATGCCCCTTGGTCTTAGAACTGCTAGAAGGGACCCTAGCACCTTTGTGAAAATCCTTGGAGCAGTGGCTAATCCGAATGGGAGGGCCACAAACTGGTAATGTTTGTCCAGAAAAGCGAACCTTAGGAACTGATGATGTTCTTTGTGGATAGGAATATGTAGGTACGCATCCTTTAGATCCACGGTAGTCATAAATTGACTTTCCTGGATGGTGGGTAGAATCGTTCGAATAGTTTCCATTTTGAACGATGGTACCCTGAGAAATTTGTTTAGGATCTTCAAATCCAAAATTGGTCTGAACGTTCCCTCTTTTTTGGGAACTACGAACAGATTGGAATAAAATCCCATTCCTTGTTCCTTTATTGGAACTGGGTGTATCACTCCCATCTTTAACAGGTCTTCTACACAATGTAAGAATGCCTGTCTCTTTATTTGGTTTGAGGATAAGTGAGACTTGTGGAACCTTCCCCTTGGGGGTAGTTCCTTGAATTCCAGGAGATAACCTTGAGAAACTATTTCTAGCGCCCAAGGATCCTGAACATCTCTTGCCCAAGCCTGAGCAAAGAGAGAGAGTCTGCCCCCCACCAGATCCGGTCCCGGATCGGGGGCTACTCCTTCATGCTGTTTTGTTAGCAGTGGCAGGCTTCTTGGCCTGCTTACCCTTGTTCCAGCCTTGCATTGGTTTCCAGGCTGGTTTGGGTTGTGAGGCATTACCCTCTTGCTTAGAGGATGCAGAATTAGAGGCTGGTACGTTTCTGCGAAAGGGATGAAAATTAGGCTTATTTTTAGCCTTAAAAGACCTATCCTGTGGAAGGGCGTGGCCCTTTCCCCCAGTGATGTCTGAAATAATCTCTTTCAATTCTGGTCCAAATAAAGTTTTACCTTTGAAAGGGATGTTAAGCAATTTTGTCTTGGATGACACATCCGCTGACCAAGACTTTAGCCAAAGCGCTCTGCGCGCCACGATAGCAAACCCTAAATTTTTCGCCGCTAATCTGGCTAATTGCAAAGCGGCATCTAAAATAAAAGAGTTAGCCAATTTAAGTGCGTGAACTCTGTCCATAACCTCCTCATATGGAGTTTCTCTACTGAGCGACTTTTCTAGTTCCTCGAACCAGAACCACGCTGCCGTAGTGACAGGAACAATGCATGAAATTGGTTGTAGAAGGTAGCCTTGCTGTACAAAAATCTTTTTAAGCAAACCTTCCAATTTTTTATCCATAGGATCTTTGAAAGCACAACTATCTTCGATAGGAATAGTAGTGCGTTTGTTTAGAGTAGAAACTGCCCCCTCGACCTTGGGGACTGTCTGCCATAAGTCCTTTCTGGGGTCGACCATAGGAAATAATTTCTTAAATATAGGGAGGGGAACAGAAGGTATGCCGGGCTTTTCCCACTCCTTATTTACTATGTCCGCCACCCACTTGGGTATAGGAAAAGCGTCGGGGGGCACCGGAACCTCTAGGAACCTGTCCATCTTGCATAATTTCTCTGGAATGACCAAATTGTCACAATCATCCAGAGTAGATAACACCTCCTTAAGCAGTGTGCGGAGATGTTCTAATTTAAATTTAAATGTCACAACATCAGGTTCAGCTTGATGAGAAATTTTTCCTGAATCTGAAATTTCTCCATCAGACAAAACCTCCATCATGGCCCCTTCAGATTGGTGTGAGGGTATGACAGAACAATTATCATCAGCGCCCTCTTGCTCTTCAATGTTTAAAACAGAGCAATCGCGCTTTCTCTGATAAGTAGGCATTTTGGATAAAAGATTTGCTATGGAGTTATCCATTACAGCCGTTAATTGTTGCATGGTAATAAGTATTGGCGCACTAGATGTACTAGGGGCCTCCTGCATGGGCAAAACTGGTGTAGACACAGTAGGAGATGATGTAGTATCATGTTTACTCCCCTCATTTGAGGAATCATCTTGGGCAATATCATTATCTGTGGCAGTACTGTCCTTACTTTGTTTGGACGCTATGGCACAATTATCACATAAATTTAAATGGGGAGACACATTGGCTTTCATACATATAGAACATAGCTTATCTGAAGGTACAGACATGTTAAACAGGCTTAAACTTGTCAACAAAGCACAAAAAACGTTTTAAAATAAAACCGTTACTGTTACTTTAAATTTCAAACAGAAAACACTTTATTACTGAATATGAAAAAGTATGAAGGAATCGTTCAAAAATTACCAAAATTTCACCACAGTGTCTTAAAGCCTTAAAAGTATTGCACACCAAATTTCAGAGCTTTAACCCTTAAAATTTAACCCCTATACAGTCCCAGCTATAGTCTTTGCTAAGACCCAACCAAGCCCTGAGGGGAATACGATACCAAATGACGCCTTCTAGAAGCTTTTTCAGAGATTTTTAGATCCTCACACATGCATCTGTATGCCCTGCTCTCAAAAAACAACTGCGCATTAATGGCGCGAAAATGAGGCTCAGTCTATAACTAGAAAGGCCCCCTGACTGAAAAAGGTGTCCAACACAGTGCCTGCCGTTTTATAAGCGTTCCTCAAGATTATATATGCCAATTGTTAGCCTAAATCTGAATAATATGCCCAAATAAAGCAATCGATTTAGCCCATAAAAATGTCTACCAGTTTTTTAGCCCATATTAAGCCCTTTATTCTGTTTGTTTGACTAAGAAAATGGCTTACCGGTCCCCATGAGGGGAAATGACAGCCTTCCAGCATTACACAGTCTTGTTAGAAATATGGCTAGTCATACCTTAAGCAGAAAAGTCTGCTAACTGTTTCCCCCAACTGAAGTTACTTCATCTCAACAGTCCTATGTGGAAACAGCAATCGATTTTAGTTACTGTCTGCTAAAATCATCTTCCTCTTACAAACAGAAATCTTCATCCTTTTCTGTTTCAGAGTAAATAGTACATACCAGCACTATTTTAAAATAACAAACACTTGATAGAAGAATAAAAACTACATTTAAACACCAAAAAACTCTTAACCATCTCCGTGGAGATGTTGCCTGTGCAACGGCAAAGAGAATGACTAGGGTGGGCGGAGCCTAGGAGGGACTATATGGCCAGCTTTGCTGGGACTCTTTGCCATTTCCTGTTGGGGAAGAGAATATCCCACAAGTAAGGATGACGCCGTGGACCGGACACACCAATGTTGGAGAAAAGAGCTGTTTAACATAGGGCAATGCCCTACAAAAGGCCCTTTTAAGGGCTAATGATAGTTTAGTATTAGATAAGGGGGTGTTTTTATTTTGAGGGGGCTTTTTTATTTTCATAGGGATTAGGTTTAATTCTTTTATTTTTGATAATTTAGTTTATTATTTTATGTAATGTTAGACTTTTATGTTTTGTAATCTTGGATTAATTTAATCTTGAGTTTTTTTTATTTTTAAGTAATGTTAGCTTTTTTATTTTAATTGTAACTTAGTATTTGTTAATGTAGGTAATTGGGGTTAATTTAGGAGGTGTAAAGTTAGGTGGCATAGTAATTTAATTAGTTATTTGCATTGTGAGAATTTGGCACATTAGGGGTTAATAGAATTATTAGAAGTATTGCATTGTGTGGGTTTGGCTGATTAGGGGTTAATACATTTATTAGGTTTATTGCGATGTGGGTTAATGGTGGATTAGGGGTTAATACATTTATTAGGTTTATTGTGATGTGAGTTAATGGCGGAATAGGGGTTAATATATTTATTAGGTTTATTGCGATGTGAGTTAATGGCTGATTAGGAGTTTATATATATTATTAGTTATTGTGTTGGGGGTTGGCAGTTGACAGGTATTGGCTGTTCCAATCAGCCAATAGAATGTGAGCTCAATCTGATTGGCTGATTGGATCGGCCAATCCGATTGAACTTCAATCGGATTGGCTGATTTAATCAGCCAATCAGATTTTTCCTACCTTAATTCCGATTGGCTGATAGAATCAGCCAATCGGAATTCGAGGGACGCCATCTTGGATGACGTCACTTAAAGGAACCATCATTCATCGTTCAGTCGTCGGTGGAAGAAGATGGCTCCGCATTGGCTCGTCTGAAGATGGCTCCACTCCGGATGGATGAAGATTGAAGACGCTGCATGGATGATGACTTCAATCGGATGGAAGACTTCTTCAGCGCCCCTTGGATGATGACTTCAATCGGATGGAAGACTTCTTCAGTGCCCCTTGGATGATGACTTCAATCGGATGGAAGACTTCTTCAGCGCCCCTTGGATGATGACTTCAGTTGGATGGAAGACTTATTCAGCGCCCCTTGGATGAAGACTTCAGCCGCTGCGGATCTCCTCTTCTGTTCCATCGGTGGGCGGCTGGCTGAAGACGGCTAAAGGTAGGATGATCTTCAGGGGGGTAGTGTTAGGTTTATTTAAGGGGGGTTTGGGTTAGATTAGGGGTATGTGGGTGGTGGGTTTTAATGTTGGGGGGGTTGTATTTTTTTTTTACAGGCAAAAGAGCAGACTTCTTTGGGGCATGCCCCGCAAAAGGCCCTTTTAAGGGCTGGTAAGGTAATAGAGCTGTTAACTTTTTAATGTAAAATAGGGTAGGGCATTTTTTTATTTTGGGGGCTTTGTTATTTTATTAGGGGGCTTAGATTAGGTGTAAGTAGCTTAGAATTGTTGTAATATTTTTTAAATATTTGTAACTTCTTTTTTTTATTTTTTTGTAACTTCTTTTTTTTATTTTTTGTACTTTAGTTAGTTTATTTAATTGTATTTAATTGTAGTTATTTGTAGGTAATTTATTTTATTAATTTAATCATAGTGTAGTGTTAGGTTTAATTGTAACTTAGCTTAGGATTTATTTTACAGGTAATTTTGTATTTCTTTTAGCTAGGTAGTTATTAAATAGTTAATAACTATTTAATAACTATTCTAACTAGCTAAAATAAATACAAAGTTGCCTGTAAAATCAATATAAATCCTAAAATAGCTATAATGTAATTATTAATTACATTGTAGCTATCTTAGGGTTTATTTTACAGGTAAGTATTTAGTTTTAAATAGGAATAATTTATTTAATGATAGGTGTAATTGTAACTTAGATTAGTTTTTATTTTACAGGTAAATTTCTCTTTATTTTAACTAGGTAGCTATTAAACAGTTATTAACTATTTAATAGCTATTGTACCTAGTTAAAATAAATTGAAATTTGCCTGTAAAATAAAAATAAATCCTAAAATAGCTACAATATAATTATTATTTATATTGTAGCTATATTAGGGTTTATTTTAAAGGTAAGTATTTAGTTTTAAATAGGATTAATTTAGTTAATAAGAGTTATAATATTTAGATGTATTTAATTAATATTTAAGTTAGGGGGGTGTTAGGTTTAGGGGTTAATAATTTTATTATAGTTGCGGCGGTGTAGGGGGGGCAGGATAGGGGTTAAAAAATTTATTATAGGTGGCGACGGTGTAGAGGGGGCAGATTAGGGGTTAATAAGTTTAATATAGCTTGCGGCGGGGTCCGGGAGCGGAGGTTTAGGGGTTAATCAGTTTATTAGAGTGGCGGTGGGCTCCAGGAGCGGCGATTTAGGGGTTAACATATTTATTATAGTGGCGGTGGGCTCCGGGAGCGGCAGTTTAGGGGGTAATACATTTATTTAGTTGCGGCGGTGTAGGGGGGGCACAGATTAGGGGTGTTTGGACTCGGGGTACATGTTAGGGTGTTAGGTGTAGACATCTCCCATAGGAATCAATGGGATATCTGGCAGCAGCGAACATGAACTTTCGCTATAGTCAGACTCCCATTGATTCCTATGGGATCCGCCTCCTTCAGTGCGGCGGATTGAAGACCAGGTACACTGGGCCGGAAAAGTGCCGAGCGTACCTGCTAGTTTTTTGATAACTAGCAAAAGTAGTCAGATTGTGCCGAACTTGTGTTCGGAACATCTGGAGTGACGTAAGAATCGATCTGAGTCCGGCGGATCGAAGCTTACATCACTAAATTCTACTTTTGCCAGTGTGTAGGGCTTGATAACTTAGGCGAATCAGCATCGCTACAAATACGCTGCGGAATTCCAGCTTATTTGAGGTTGACGACTTGATAGCTAGAGGCCTATGAATCTAGTTTCCCTGATGCATTTCACCCAAAGGCTTTTCACCTGTCTGCATTCAAATAAAGTGTTACTAGGAACATATAACCTTATATGGGCATGGTTTAAGTAATACAACCTTAATGATTTAGAATCACACACTACTATTGTTTTAAATCTTTATTCATCTCAAATTTCATTTTATTTTTTGTTTTCAATAAAAGTTAAGTCTTATCCATGTAGCCTTGCCTTAAATAGACCAACTAGAGTATTGCTCTGTTTATATTGGGTAATTATCCTTACAGTGGTTTCAGTTGTCAATCAGTGCTATTTAGTATACTATTTTTTAATGTTTGTGCACTTTTTTTTCTAGATTTAAACATGACTGCAATCATGACTAGAGAGAGGCATGAAATAGCCTCAATATAATGCTTTTAAACTTTTTAAACCCTTTTCTGTAGATGAATATTTTTTGTTAAGCTTTTCTAATAAATTGTGATCAACTCCAATATGTTAAACTTTAGATATACTATATTTTCATATGAGGTAAAATGACCATCTTTAACTATGCTATGCAGCCATGTGAGGGGATATAAAAATACAAATATCATGACCTAATCAAAGCAGAGTGTGATGTTGCTGTGTGACCAATGGCCACAAGGTTGAGAGGTGGAAACAGCTGCCCAACAGGACACAAGGATCGTTTGTTGCTCCAAAAATGCAGTCAAATTGACACCAATACCGTCCATCTAAGCCAGCACTGCCTAGGCTGAAAATTGGACCACCGACAGTATCCCTGAAAAGTCGAAGTCCAGAGAAGGCCAAAGCAGGGATCAGCAACATGTGAGAGGCGCAACCTGGAGGCTGCAAATCAAATAGTTTTCCCCTTCCCCACGAAGAAGAATTAAAATATATAAATATAAAGTTTAGAGCCAACAATCAGCCAACAATCAGATTGAAGTTCAATCCGATTGGCTGATCCAATCAGCCAATCGTATTGAACTCGCATTCTATTGGCTGTTCCGATCAGCCAATAGAAAGCGAGTTCAATACGATTGGCTGATTGGATCAGCCAATCAGATTGAACTTCAATCTGATTGGCTGATTGCATCAGCCAATCAGATTTTTTCTACCTTAATTCCGATTGGCTGATAGAATTCTATCAGCCAATCGGAATTGAAGGGACGCCATCTTGGATGACATCCCTTAAAGGAACCTTCATTCATCGTTAGTCCGTCGGTAGAAAAGGATGGCTCCGCGTCGGCTCCTTTGAAAATGGCTCTGCTCCGCTCCGGATGGATGAAGATTGAAGACGCCGCCTAGATGAAGACTTCTACCAGATGAAGGACCGCTTCTTGCCCCGTTTGGATGAAGACTTCTACTGGATGAAGGACCTCTTCTTGCCCCATTTGGATGAAGACTTCTACCGGATGATGGACCTCCTCTGCGCACCTTGGATAAAGAATTCAGATCAGCTGAGTGAAGACGACTCAAGGTAGAGAGATCTTCAGGGGGTTAGCGAGAGGTTTTTAAAGGGGGTTTGGGTGGGTTAGAGTAGGGGTATGTGGGTGGTGGGTTGTAATGTTGGGGGGGTATTGTATTTTATTTTCAGGTAAAAGAGCCGATTACTTTGGGGCAAGGCCCCGCAAAAAGCCCTTTTAAGGGCCGGTAAAAGAGCTGATTACTTTTGTATTTTAGAATAGGGTAGGGAATTTTTTATTTTGGGTGACTTTTTATTTTATTAGGGGGCTAAGATTAGGTGTAATTAGTTTAAACTGCTTGTAATTCTTTTTTATTTTTTGTAATTTAGTGTTTGTTTTTTTTGTATTATAGAATAGTTTATTTTATTGTATTTTATTTTAGGTAATTGTAGGTAATTTATTTAATTAATTTAATGATAGTTTAGTGTTAGGTTTAATTGTAACTTAGGTTAGGATTTATTTTTCAGGTAATTTTGTATTTCTTTTAACTAGGTAGCTATTAAATAGTTATTAACTATTTAATAGCTATTGTACCTAGTTAAAATAAATACAAAGTTGCCTGTAAAATAAATATAAATCCTAAAATAGCTACAATGTAATTATTAATTATATTGTAGCTATATTAGGGTTTATTTTATAGGTAAGTATTTAGTTTTAAATAGGAATAATTTAATTAATTTTAGGAATATTATTTTGTTTAATATAAATTATATTTATGTTAGGGGGGTGTTAGGGTTAGAGTTAGGTTTAGGGGTTAATACATTTATTATAGTGGCGGCGAGGTCCGGTCGGCAGATTAGGGGTTAATAAGTGTAGGTAAGGTAGCGGCGACATTGGGGGGGCAGATTAGGGGTTAATAAATATAATATAGGGGTCGACGGTGTTAGGGGCAGCAGATTAGGGGTTCATAGGGATAATGTAGGTTGTGGCGGTGTCCGGAGCGGCAGAATAGGGGTTAATAGGATAATGCAGGTGTCAGCCATAGCGGGGGTGGCACATTAGGGGTTAATAAGTGTAAGGTTAGGGGTGTTTAGACTCGGAGTTCATGTTAGGGTGTTAGGTGCAGACTTAGAAAGTGTTTCCCCATAGGAAACAATGGGGCTGCGTTAGGAGCTGAACGCTGCTTTTTTGCAGGTGTTAGGTTTTATTTCAGCCCAAACTGCCCCATTGTTTCCTATGGGGATATCGTGCACGAGCATGTTTTAGCTGCTTACCGCTACCGTAAGCAACGCTGGTATTGAGGGTTGAAGTGGAGCTAAGTTAGGCTCAACACACCCTTTTTTGAGCCTAACGCTGCCCTTCAGACAACTCGAAATACTTGCGTTGTTGGAAGGGTGCGTTGGGAAAAAAAGCAGCGTTAGCTACGCAGGTCTTTACCGACAAAACCTTAAACCTAGGCGAAAGTCACAATTATAAGGCCTTAACATTGCAAGAAAAGCATTTCAAGTGGAAAGAGCTTATAAAATTGGGCCTGAACGTCAAGAAAGCATGAATAAACATAATCAAAGACCAGTAAATATAAAATATTTGTTGTTTTTTTAGTAGAAAATGTAGATTCCACAAACTTAAAGACAGAAAGAACCACTAAAATTTAAAAAGAGAAAGTTATACTTTGTTCATGACTTCTTCATGAAGATATCTAAAAGAGAAGACAATACTCAGAAATCTGTACTAAAATAATAAAAGAAGATCAGCAGTTTGCTTTGCCTTAACCAGTCAAGTTAAGAATCAAGAAAGGGGGAGAATTTTATTATTTTTGATAAACCAAGAAAAGTGCAGAGATTTTTGGAGGAAGAGGAGGGTTAGAATCTTGGAAATAATTAAGGTTATAGTTCTATATGAGTGATGAAGTATTAATAATACAAGAAAGGCTATGGAACAATTTTTACAAAATAAAGAAGTGGACTTTTGAAGATATACAGAAGCAAAGGGAAAAAAAGAAGAAGGTAGGAAATATGGAAGAGAATAAGGAAAGAAAGAAAGGAGAGAGGAGGGAAGAGACAAAGGAAAAAGGGAAAAGTACTTTTTAATTCTGTAAAACTTTAGAAAATATGATTAAAGTATTATCATGGAATTTTAAAAAGGGGATTTTTTCACCTGTTAAGCCGAAAGCTTTTTTAAGGCAAATTAAAAAATTGAATGCACAAATAATTGGGTTACAAGAAACACACTTAACCACCGATAGGGAACATGTAAAATTGAGTACACAGTGGGTCAAAAAAGGATTTAATTTAGCCAACACTAAGCACAAAACAGGGGTTGCTATTCTATTTCACAGGCATTTGGTTTACAAAGTAGAGAATTTTTATTTATTTTTTTCCACTGAATAAACCAGAGAAAGGTTTTGGATTTTATAGGTGAAAAAGATTAGTTAAATGTTTAGAGAAAAATGTAATCTTAATGAAAACATTTTAATGTAACCCCTAATTCCGTGTTAGAAAGGAAAAGTTACAAATAGGAAAATAATTTATTAAAATTAAAAAATAACAATTATGAAACTCAAATATTTACCTTACTAGTGGCGAGCTAACTTTTACACACAAGCAGAAAGAGGTTTATCACAGCTATTTACGTTTATCAGAAGTAGTGTGTGTGTTGCAAGTTGAAAGTAAACACTCATTTGAGTGCAAATTAATTTCATCGGAACTAAAAAATTGCACAAAACACATCAAAAATACATTTAAAAGTACAGTTACACTCATAAGAACACAGTCTTAAATAAATTATTAAAACAATTTGCATAAAATAGTTATAAGGGTTCAAAGATATGAGGTCTCAGGTGTTAGAAGAAAGAAAAAGACATGCAAGGGCTTTTACCTAGAGATACAACATATATATGTCTAAATATCTATTGGCTAGATTGCAAGTGGAGCAGTATTTTGCATTTTTGCTATAGCGAAAACTCTGCTAGGATTTTCATTTTTGCACTAGTCAGGTTCTGCTGGTTTTACAAGATAAAAAAAAGTAACCCTGTAACCCAACTAGTGCAAAAATCCAAAGTTCTAATATAGCGTGCACGTTCATGTATTCCCCCATAGAAGTCAACTTTTTCAGGCATAGAACAGAAAGTCCTCAATAATTATAACCAGCAGTAGGTAAATGTCCCAGTAGGGAGAGTAGAGAAAACTAACAGAGCAGTCTGTTGATAATATCCAAATTGGGTAAGTGAGGGTGGGACATTTACCTACTACTGGTTATAATTATTGTGGCCTGTCCATATTTACCATTACAGCTGAAACCCCCTGTGTGTGTATATATACATACAGAGCTCTGTTTTCATATTACAGCATGGCCACACCCCCTGCCTTGTAGTCTATGTTAGAAGTTGTGATACTACTTTTTACCTCATGTTGAGTGGTTATGTCCAGACAACTTAGATCCTTTATTCCTGTCTCAGCTCAGCTGCTGCCTCAATAGATTTCTTGGGGGTTCTGAGTTTTTGAGTGGGTGAAGTTGGTCTGTACATACCTTTACAACTCATATATTCATCTATATTCTGCTACTTTGCAGGGATACTACTTATGAAGTTATGATGCTACTTCATACTCAATATTATTTATTAATAAATTTGCCTTTTGATATTCACTTTCTGAGAGTGTTTTATTCATTATTTTTTTTTTTAAAGAGTACTGAATTCTCTGTCTTTTAAATAGTGTTATTATTATGAACCACTATATCTTCCTTTTCTAGCTCAAATTATTTCTATTATATGGGTCTGCACCATTTACCTATAAAGGTGCCAGTACAATAGCCTTATGCCAGTACTGGTTTGAGAACTTGAGGACATTTATATTATAAGAATTGTCCTAGCAACACATCTCACGAAACTGCATTGTTTCCATCTACTATATAACATTTTGTATATATATATATATATATATATATATATATACAGTATATATATATATATATATATATATATATATATATATATATATATATATATATATATATATATATATATATATAGCGTAGCAATGGTGAATCTGCCCTCCTATTTTCATCCCCCTGAAAAGTTCAGCTCACATAATAGAATCACCACAATCAGCTGCAAACCAGGATTTTCATCAAAATAAAGTCATATTTTATTGATGTTTCGGTAATATAAACATTCCCTTATGTGTATACATATATACATATACATCTTTAGCAATGTATATGTATCTATCTCAATGTTACAGCCCTTTGGCTGCTTTTTTTCTAACACAAGAGATCTCATATCTTTGAGCCCTTATAACTTTTGTGTGCAATATTTTTTTAAATCATTTTTAGCAGGTGGTGTTAATTATGAGTGTTAATATACTTTGTAATGTATTTAAGAAGTGTTTTATGCAACTTTTTAGTTTTGTAAAACAGTTAACCAAAGCTCTGTATATATGTTTATATGTGTGTACTACATATGTATTTTTATATTTATGTATGTATTTATAGACATATATACACACGTAAACACATATATAACACATATACCTGTATATATATGAAAAATAGAAGTCATAGCACTGTTTCATCAAGGTAAATCCTTTATTGAGGTTTAAAAGAAAGACAGCAGACAGTGATGTTTCAGGCCTACATAGCCCTTATTCATGCATGAAAAAAGGGCTATGTAGGCCCGAAACGTCGCTATCTGCTGTTTTCCTTTCAAACCTCAATAAAGGATGTACCTTGATGAAACAGTGCTCGGACTTCTACTTCTCGTATTTGATTATTGTGGGGTTTTCAGGACCCTGGTAGTCACTGTGCACTAGCAGAAGAACTTTTAACTATTCTTTAACAGTGCTATACCTTCTTTGTTGTTTTTTATCCTGTTTTTATATATATGTATATATATATATATATATATATATATATATATATATGTGTGTGTGTGTGTGTGTGTGCATCGAAGTCCATTTGTCAGGGGTTTTTCCCTGTTTTGCTTGCCATGTGCTGCTAGCAGCCATTTTACTGACCTCTTTTGCTGACTCTGGTGTATACTGTGTGATGCTGCTCATTTCCTGCACTTCCTTTTATGGCCAGACTGGTGTACATCATCCGTGTGAGACAGGATGCAGTCTCAGAATTGTGATGTCATCACTTATTATTTAAAGAGTCTCTGTTCAGTATGCTTTGCCCTTGCGTTGTCTCAGACCTGTTTGTGAGAGCTCCTGTGTATAACCTGGCTGTCTGACATCCCTCCTGGTTCCTGATCCCTGGCTTGTTTCTGACTCTGCTGTTCTCCTTGTTCCTGATTCCGGCTCGTCTGACTACTCACTTTGGCTCCTGACTCGGCTTGTCTGACTACCAGCTCTGATTTTGATTCCTGGCTTGTTATTTGACTTGTGGTCATTTTATTTCTTGCTATTAATAAAGGTGTGATTATTTTTGCACTTCTCGTCTCAGTCTGATTCCTGGCACCCTGACATTACGCAAGGGCCATGAATCCTGATGGTGCTAATAATCCACCTTTACCTGCCATAATTTCCAGGATGGATGAACAGGATCACCGCTTGGATCAATTTGTACTAGCCCTGCAAACCCTGCTGACTCGCACTGCACATTTGGACCAAAGTGTCCTGCAAGTTATGGCTGCTCCAGTTTCCGCTGCTGCACCTAATCCTACCAGGAGCATGTCCGGTTCTGCACCTCTACCTCAGCGTTATGGAGGTGATCCTAATCAGTGCAGAGGGTTTTTGAACCAGGTGGGCATTTACTTTGAGATGTTACCTCAGGCGTTTCCCTCTGACAGAGCTAAGGTGGGATTTCTCATCTCGTTACTCTCTGACACAGCTCTTGCCTGGGCTAATCCCTTGTGGGAGACTAATAAACCTGTGATTTCAAATTACCCTGAATTTGTGGCCTTCTTTTGAAGGGTATTTGATGTTCCGGCTCGCTCCTCCTCTGCTGCTAAACGACTCATGTCCATTCAGCAAGGTACAAGATCTGTTGCTCAGTATGCCATTGAGTTCATTACGCTTGCCGCAGAGGTAGGTTGGAACAATGAAGCCCTTGTTGCCGCCTTCTTTCATGGGCTCTCTGATGCGATTAAAGACAAAGTTGCTGCCAGAGATTTACCAGAAGATCTCAAGGCATTGGTGTCTTTTTGAAGTGAGAGGCCCTCTTTCAAGGAGCGCATGTGGAAGCCTCCTTTACCGTTGTCTCCTACGTGTTCATTCCCACCCATGCCTCCCTCTCCTCCCATGCCTCCTGGTCCCGAGTCACCAGGTACTGCCGAGACGATGCAGTTGAGATTCACGCATCTCTCCACGGTGGAGAGAGCCTTTAGGAGGAGGGAGGGGCTCTGCCTCCATTGTGGGTTACAGGGCCACCTTTTGAAGTCTTGTCCTACACAGCCGGGAAATGCTCACATCTAAGGTCCTGTTGGGGGAAGACTTGGGTGGTTTATCCTCGTCCCCCAGAACCGCTAAAGGTGAAACCTTTGTTCATGGTTGTCCTTTCCTGGGTAGACTCCTCCATAGTCACACAGGCTCTTGTTGACTCTGGTGCTGTGGGCTATTTCATTGACAGTGCTTTTGTAACAACGCACTCCATTCCTGTTTTTCCTCAGTCCCTTCAGCCCGCACTCGTTACTCATGAAACTGCTCCGTTATCCATGGCTGTTAGGGCTCTTCATTTTTAAACCCTCCAGTTCCAGGTGATAAACTCTCAGCATTTTCCAGTTGTTCTGGGTTATGCCTGGCTCCAAAAGCACAATCCCAGTCTCGACTGGCGCAGGTCCGAAATTTTGTTGTGCTCTCCGCAATGTATTTCCACTTGCCTTTGGAAACCAGTTAAAGTCTTGTGCACTTCTTCAGTATCTCAATTGCCAGAGGAGTACCTAGAGTTCCTAGACGTTTTTGACAAGGTGCGTGCCGGATCGTTGCCTCCTCACCGGTCTTACGATTGTGTCATAGACCTGCAACCCGGGTGCAATTCCTCCTGGGGCCAGGTTTACCCTCTGTCTGTTCCAGAGAATTGTGCTATGGAGGAGTATGTTGCCGATGCTCTGTCGCGGGGGATCATCCGCAAATCCTGCTCTCCTGCAGGGGCTGGCTTTTTCTTTGTGAAGAAAAAGGGTGGCGAGTTAAGACCATGCATCGATTAAAGGGATCTTAATCATCTTACCATTAAGAATGCTTACCCTATTCCGTTCATTACGGAACTATTTGACCACCTCAAGGGAGCTACGGTCTTTACTAAACTTGATTTGAAAGGAGCATACAATCTCATTAGGATCAAGGAGGGCCACGAATGGAAAACAGCATTTAACACCAGTTGGCATTATGAGTATCTTGTAATGCCCTTTGGCCTATGTAATGCTCCTGCTGTTTTCCAGAAATTTATTAATGATGTCCTACGAGTTATGTTGCAACAGTGTGTTGTAGTGTACTTGGACGACATCCTCATACACTCACCCACACTTGAGGCTCATCGTTCTGATGTTAAATGGGTTCTTCAGAGACTACGTGAGAACGGCCTGTTTTGTAAACTTGAGAAATGTGAGTTCCATCAGACTCAAGCAACCTTCCTAGGTTATGTTATCTCCGTTGCAAGGTTCTCCATGGATCCTGATAAGTTATCTGCAGTTCTGCAGTGGCCTCACCCAGTTGGTCTTCGGTCTATTCAATGTTTTTTGGGTTTGACAATTACTATAGAAAGTTTATTAAAAACTTTTCTTCCTTGGTCAAACCTATCACAGATATGACCCATAAAGAGACTGATCCACTCCATTGGTCACCTACTTCCATTAAGGCCTTTGATAGTCTTAAGAATGCCTTTGCTGCCACTCCAGTTCTGGCTCATCCTAATCCTGTCCTGCCTTTCGTTCTTTAGGTCGATGCGTCTGAGACTGGAGTAGGTGCCCTCTTGTCTCAACGTCTTTCGCCTGACAGTTCCTTGCATCCGTGTGGTTTCTTCTCTTAGAAATTATCTCCAGCAGAGTGCAATTATGAAATTGGCGACAGGGAATTACTGGCCATAATTTTGGCACTTAAGGAATGGAGGCATCTTCTTGAGGGTACTAGCATGCCAGTGCTCATTCTTACTGACCACAAGAATTTAACTTATCTGAGACAAAACGTTTGTCGCCCCGACAGGCCAGATGGGTGCTATTTTTGTCTTGGTTTAATTATGTGGTCTCCTACCTGCCTGGTATTAAGAATGTTAGGGCTGATGCCCTCTCTTGACAATTTTCCCCTCTGTCCAAGGAGGAGTCTGTACCTACTCCTGTTATACCTCCTGACCATATTTTGGCTACCATACATACTAATTTGACTTCTCCCTTGGGGGAGGAGATCCTGGCTGCACAAACCAATGCACCTCCTGAGAAACCTCGTGGTAAGTGTTTTGTTTCTGAGAATCTTCGAACTAAACTTTTGCACACTTACCACTATCCTAAAGCCGCAGGTCACCCAGGCAAGAACCAAATGATTTGGTCTGTCACTCAAAAATTCTGGTGGCCAGGACTTTGTTCTGATGTTGCTGAGTATGTTGCCTCCTGCTCAATATGTGCACAGAATAAGATTCCTCAATGTCTTCCTGTGGGTCTTCTTCAACCTATTGCTAATGGTGAGCGACCTTGGACACATCTTTCCATGGACTTCATTGTCGAGCTCCCTGTTTCCAATGACAATACTGTTATCCTTATGGTGGTTGACAATTTTTCTAAAATGTCACATTGCATTCCCTTGAAGAAGTTGCCTACTGCTCAGGGGCTTGCTTCAATTTTTGCCCAGGAGGTCTTCCATTTACATGGGTTACCCAAGGAGATAGTGTCGGACCGGGGTAGCCAGTTTGTCTCCAGATTTTGGTGTTCCTTTTGTGCTCAAATGGAGATCCATCTTTCCTTCTCCTCAGCATATCACCCTCAATCCAATGGGGCTGTGGAACGGTCTAATCAAGCTCTGGAACAGTTCCTCCGTTGCTATGTCTCAGATCACCACAATAATTGGTCTGAACTGTTACCTTGGGCAGAGTTTGCTCGTAATAGTGCTATTAATGCTTCCTCCAAGTTATCCCCGTTCATGGCGAATTATGGGTTTTAACCATCTTTGTTGCCCGATTCATTCATGTCTCAAGGTGTTCCGGCTTTGGAGGAGCATCTCTGGCAACTCCGTTCCACGTTGGTGCAGATTCAGGATTGCTTTCATCGTTCTATGCAGCGCCAAAAGTTCCAGGCTGATTGTAGGCGTCTGCCCGCGCCTTCCTACCAGGTTGGTGAGAGAGTTTGGCTGTCCTCCTGCAACTTGAATTTTCATGTGCCTTCCAATAAACTGACTCCCCGTTATGTTGGTCCTTTTCGAATACCCCGACGGGTCAATCCTGTGGCCTACGCGCTTGACCTTCCTCCTGCAATGTGCATCTCCAATGTTTTTCATGTCTCCCTCTTGAAACCATTGGTTTCTAATCATTTTACCACTGTGTTGCCTCGTTCCCGTCTTATCTTTGTTGACAACCATGAGGAGTATGAGGTCAGCAGCATTATTGACTCTCGTATGTCCAGGGGCCGCGTACAGTATTTGGTTCACTGGAGGGGCTACAGTCCAGAGGAGCGTTCATGGGTTCCCTCCTCTGATGTTCATGCCCCCGCCCTCCTCCGTGCCTTTCATGCCCGTTTCCCCAATAAGCCTTTTGTCCTCCCGCGGGGGAGGGGTCACTGAGGAGAGGGTACTGTCAGGGATTTATCCCTGTTTTGCTTGCCATGTGCTGCTGGCAGCTATTTTACTCACCTCTCTTGCTGACTCTGGTGCATACTGTGTGATGCTGCTCATTTCTTGCACTTTCTTTTATGGCCAGACTGGTGCACATCATCCATGTGAGACAGGATGCAGTCTCAGAATTGGGATGTCATCACTTATTATTTAAAGGGCCTCTGTTCAGTATGCTTTGCCCTGCGTTGTCTCAGTCCTGTTTGTGAGAGCCCCTGTGTATAACCTGGCTGTCTGATCCCTGGTTCCTGATCCCTGGCTTGTTTTTGACTCTGCTGTTCTCCTTGTTCCTGATTCTGGCTCATCTGATTACTCACTTTGGCTCTGGACTTGGCTCGTCTGACTACCAGCTCTGGTTTTGATTCCTGGCTTGTTATTTGAATTGTGGACATTTTATTATTTATTGCTATTAATAAAGGTGTGATTATTTTTGCACTTCTCGTCTCAGTCTGATTCCTGGCACCCTGACACATATTTAATAAATATTTCACATCCAAATGTTATTCGCATAGGGGAATATGTTCTAAGTATTTTTAAATTGATATTCCTATATTTTTTTGTATATATCTATACCTATATATAATTACGTATATATATATATATATATATATATATATATATATATATATATATACTGTATATATGAGTAGAGATATATATTTTACCTAAAAACCATCATATATAAAACCGCAATTACGAAAAAGTGGGGACAGTTTGGAAAAAACAAAAACATAGTATTAACTTATTATTTGATGTTTTACTTTGTGAATTTAATGTATTTTTCAAAATATACAATCATTTCAAATCTGATGACTGCAACACACTCCAAAAAACTTGGGACAGTCGACTGTTTACTACTGTGTAACATCACCATTTCTTTTAATAACACTTATTAAATGTTTGGGCACTGAAGACACCAGTTGGTTAAGTAAGCAGAGTTTTCCCCATTCAACCATTATGCATGTGTTTAGCTGCGCAACTGCATGGGGCCTTTTTTTTTTTGCCTTATTTTCGCCACACATTTTCAATCGGAGACAGGTCAGGATTGCAGGCAGACCATGCTAGCACCTGCACTCTCTGCTTATGCAACCATGCTCTTGTAATCAGAGCAGAATATGGTTTGGGTTGTCCTGCTGGAAAATTCAGGGATGTCTCTGGAAATGAAGACTTATGGATGGCAGCATATGTTGCACCAAAATGTATACATATCTTTCTGCATTAATGGCACTCTCACAGATGTGCAGTTACCCATACCATGGGCCTGATGCACCCCATACCATGACAGATGCTGGCTTTTGGACTTGATGCTGATAACAGCTTGGGTGATGTTTTTCTTCTTTGGCCTGGAGAACACAACAGAAGTTTTTTTCAAAAACTATTTGAAATGTTGACTCGTCGGGCCACAAAAGCCGATTCCACTGTGCTACTGTCCATCTCAGGTGAGAATGAGCCCAGAGTAGTTGGTGTTGCTTCTAAACAGAGTTGATGTATGGCTTCTTCTTTGCATAGTAAAGCTTTAACTTGCATCTGTGGATGCAGCGGTGAATGGTGTTGACTGACAAAGGTTTACCAAAGTATTCCTGAGTCCATGTCAGGATATCTCTTAGAGACTCAAGTGGTTTTCAGCCTTGTTCTTTATGCATCGAGATTTGACCAGATCCCTTGAATATTTTAATTATATTGTGCACTGTAGAAGGTAAAATGTCCCAAATCCTACTGATTTGTCTTTGGGGAATGTTGTTCTGAAAGATTATTCACTGATGCATCTGTTGGTAGATTGGCGATCCTTGGCCCATCCTTGCTCTTGAAGGACTAGGCATTTTTTTTACATCACCTCCTTATTTCAACTTGTCACATACTGTAGTTATTAGTCCTAAATTGCCCCTGTCCCAACATTTTTGGAATGTGTTGAACTCATCAGATTTGAAATGAGTGTACAGGGAGTGCAGAATTATTAGGCAAGTTGTATTTTTGAGGATTCATTTTATTATTGAACAACAACCATGTTCTCAATGAACCCAAAAAACTCATTAATATCAAAGCTGAATAGTTTTGGAAGTAGTTTTTAGTTTGTTTTTAGTTATAGCTATTTTAGGGGGATATCTGTATGTGCAGGTGACTATTACTGTGCATAATTATTAGGCAACGTAACAAAAAACAAATATATACCCATTTCAATTATTTATTTTTACCAGTGAAACCAATATAACATCTCAACATTCACAAATATACATTTCTGACATTCAAAAACAAAACAAAAACAAATCAGTGACCAATATAGCCACCTTTCTTTGCAAGGACACTCAAAAGCCTGCCATCCATGGATTCTGTCAGTGTTTTGATCTGTTCACCATCAACATTGCGTGCAGCAGCAACCACAGCCTCCCAGACACTGTTCAGAGAGGTGTACTGTTTTCCCTCCTTGTAAATCTCACATTTGATGGTGGACCACAGGTTCAGATCAGGTGAACAAGGAGGCCATGTCATTAGATTTTCTTCTTTTATACCCTTTCTTGCCAGCCACGCTGTGGAGTACTTGGACGCGTGTGATGGAGCATTGTCCTGCATGAAAATCATGTTTTTCTTGAAGGATGCAGACTTCTTCCTGTACCACTGCTTGAAGAAGGTGTCTTCCAGAAACTGGCAGTAGGACTGGGAGTTGAGCTTGACTCCATCCTCAACCCGAAAAGGCCCCACAAGCTCATCTTTGATGATACCAGCCCAAACCAGTACTCCACCTCCACCTTGCTGGCGTCTGAGTCGGACTGGAGCTCTCTGCCCTTTACCAATCCAGCCACGGGCCAATCCATCTGGCCCATTAAGACTCACTCTCATTTCATCAGTCCATAAAACCTTAGAAAAATCAGTCTTGAGATATTTCTTGGCTCAGTCTTGACGTTTCAGCTTGTGTGTCTTGTTCAGTGGTGGTCGTCTTTCAGCCTTTCTTACCTTGGCCATGTCTCTGAGTATTGCACACCTTGTGCTTTTGGGCACTCCAGTGATGTTGCAACTCTGAAATATGGCCAAACTGGTGGCAAGTGGCATCTTGGCAGCTGCACGCTTGACTTTTCTCAGTTCATGGGCAGTTATTTTGCGCCTTGGTTTTTCCACACGCTTCTTGCGACCCTGTTGACTATTTTGAATGAAACGCTTGATTGTTCGATGATCACGCTTCAGAAGCTTTGCAATTTTAAGAGTGCTGCATCCCTCTGCAAGATATCTCACTATTTTTGACTTTTCTGAGCCTGTCAAGTCCATCTTTTGACCCATTTTGGAAAAGGAAATTGCCTAATAATTATGCACACCTGATATAGGGTGTTGATGTCATTAGACCACACCCCTTCTCATTACAGAGATGCACATCACCTAATATGCTTAATTGGTAGTAGGCTTTCGAGCCTATACAGCTTGGAGTAAGACAACATGCATAAAGAGGATGATGTGGTCAAAATACTCATTTGCCTAATAATTCTGCACTCCCTGTATAATTTAAAATATACATTACATTCACAAAGTAAAACATCAAATAATGTGTTTTCCATATAGTAGTGTCAGGGTACCTGTGAATAGCATTACATAAACCACATATGTATCAAATACATTTTGATATTTGATGTCAGCTAAGATCTCCCTTGACATGAGTTGTGTGGGCTATAACCAAAATAGACCAGCCCCCCTTTCTCCTGATTACAGAATAAAGGGGCTCACATCTGTAAAATCTCAGGATGACACAGACCCCCCTTGCTGTGACTGGGTATACATTACAGGCCAGGATATCTCAAATTATCCATTTCAAAGGAAACTTGTATACAGAGTTTTTCCCTATCTGAAAAAGCAGTCGCTTAGTCTGAACTGATATCTGAATATACAAACATACTCATAGGATATTGCTGCTCTCATATAGGTGTTAAGTGTCCCCTACTGAGTGTCAAATACATGAAGCTCAGATGTATGTCTAAATGGAAAATAACAGGAGAAAGCAGAAACACATGTTGCATTGTAACTTTGAAATTCATTTTTAAAGTACAACTTATGTTTAAATTTCAATTAAGATATACCTCAATATTGTATAAAAATGTATATAATTGTGAAGAAATGCCTCACAGTAACATATTACAAAATTATTTGCTGCACTTAATAAGTAGCTATATAATCAATGTCAATGTTTAAACAACTTGTTTCAAAATGGATAACATATTCTTATATTTTTCAGGCATCTAATAAGTACATCTATAATTGGTGCTGTAAATAATATCATATGTTTCTAGACACTCAGCAAGAGATAAACAGATATGCAATATTTATATTAATATGGGATAGTAATCCAATATAGATATAATTATGTAAAACTACATCTGATTGCTGATCTCAAGGTATGTGTGTGATATTAAAATGATAACTGAGAAAGTAATTGAGTCCATGATGAAGGTATTATAATCATTTTAAATCTTTTAATAGAAAATATGATTTTTAAACGCAATTTTAAGATATTATAAGTGGAGTATATTCATGTTTAATCTTGAAATACTCAGAATAAATTATATTAAACGGACCATATATGGAACATGTAATTATTAAAACTAGGAGATTAAAAGTATATATATAAAAATAGGCATTTAATAAATATATATATAAGAACTGTATTTACTGTATAGAAGTGTTGAAAATGAAACTGTTGGTCTTGTCTGCTGCCCCCGATGGCCTAAATTCAGTATTACAACCAAAATTAATTTGGCAGTTATAAATGGCATCTCCCAGTAGCCAATCAGAGAAGAGGACATATCCAAATCTATCGAATGATTAAGAAATGGGGAGGAGTTTTGTGTCAGATAAAATCTGCCTGCACAGAGAGAAAAAAGACTGGGCTGAAAAATATTTCTTGGTAACTGTTGCAATCCTGCTTGCTGCCATTTCTGCTTATAGAGAGACCAGTGTGTGAACACGGCTTTTTGTAAGACAAATACATTGGGACATTCTGTGTGGATTAGAGACTATCAAGATTAATTATCTTACAAATGTGCATAAATCCTATAACATATGATAATAGACATATGTGGATATTAACTGAATTCTTAAACTGGTGAACTTGTAAAGTATAAGCAACTGTATATTTAATATTTTAAATCAAAGATATTCTAAAACTTTAGTTAGATTGTAGTAATTGGTCCTTTAAATCCAAAATGGTGTCCCTTGAATTCCGATTGGCTGATAGAATCCTATCAGCCATCTGGAATTAAGGTAGGAAAAATCCTATTGGCTGATGCAATCAGCCAATAGGATTTAAGTTCAATCCGATTGGTTGATCCAATCAGCCAATAGGATTGAGCTCGCATTCTATTGGCTGTTCCAATCAGCCAATAGAATGCAAGGTCAATCCTATTGGCTGATTACAACAGCCAATATGATTTTTCCTACCTTAATTCCGATGGGCTGATAGGATTCTATCAGCCAATCAGAATTCAAGGGACGCCATCTTGGATGACGTCATTTAAAGGACCAGTCATTCAGTCGTCGGCCATCGGATGAAGAGGATGCTCTGTGTCAGATGTCTTGAAGATGGACCCGCTCTGCTCCGGAAGGATGAAGATAGAAGATGCCATCTGGATGAAGACTTCTGCCGCTTGGAGGACCTCTTCTGCCCGGATCGGATGAAGACTTCTGCCCCTCTGGAGGTCCACTTGTGCCCAGCTGGATGAAGACGTCTCAAGGTAGGGTGATCTTCAAGGGGGGATTGGGTGGGTTTTAGAGTAGAGTTGGGTGTGTGGGTGGTGGCTTTTAATGTTGGGGGTGTATTGTATTTTTTTTACAGGTGAAAGAGCTGATTACTTTGGGGCAATGCCCTGCAAAAGGCTCTTTTAAGGGCTATTTGTAATTTAGTATAGGGTAGGGAATTTTATTATTTTGGGGGCTTTTTTATTTTATTAGGGGGATTAGATTAGGTGTAGTATTCTTGTAATTCTTTTTTTATTTTCTGTAATTTAATGGTTTTTTTTTTTCGTAATTTAGTTTATTTAATTTAATTGTAATTAATTGTAGGTAATTTAGGTAATTAGTTTAATGATAGTGTAGTGTTAGGTGTAATTGTAACTTAGATTAGGTTTTATTTTACAGGTGATTTTGTACTTATTTTAGCTAGGTAGTTATTAAATAGTTAATAACTATTTAATAACTATTGTAACTAGTTAAAATAAATACAAACTTGCCTGTAAAATAAATATAAACCCTAAGCTAGCTACAATGTAACTATTAGTTATATTGTAGCTAGCTTTGGGTTTATTTTATCGGTAAGTATTTAGTTTTAAATAGGATTAATTTATTTAATTATGTTAAATTTATTTAGTTTAATTTAAATTATAATTAAGTTAGGGGGGTTAGACTTAGGGTTAGACTTAGGTTTAGGGGTTAATAAATTTATTATAGTAGCGGCGACGTTGGGGTCGGAAGATTAGGGGTTAATAAATTTAAAATAGTTGCGGCGACTTTGGGGGGGCAGATTAGGGGTTAATAAATATAATTTAGGTGTCAGCAATGTTGGGGGCAGTAGATTAGGGGTTCATAAGTATAATGTAGGTGGCGGCGGTGTCTGGATCGGCAGATTAGGGGTTAATAATATAATGTATGTCTCAGCGATAGTGGGGGCTGCAGATTAGGGGTTATTAAGTGTAAGATTAGGGGTGTTTAGACTCGGGGTTCATGTTAGGGTGTTAGGTGCAGACATAACTTTTATTTCCCCAGAGGAAACAATGGAGCTGCGTTAGGAACTGAACGCTGCTTTTTTGCAGGTGTTAGACTCCATTGTTTCCTATGGGGAAATCGTGCACAAGCACGTTTTGCCAGCTTACCGCTACCGTAAGCAACTCTGGTATTGAGGTGAGATGTGGAGCTAAATTTTGCTCAGCGCTCACTTTTCTAAGGCTAACGCCGGCTTGAAGAAAACTCGTAATACCAGTGTTGTCTTAAGTGAGCGATAAGAAAAAAAGGAGCATTAGCACCGCACAGCCTTACTGACAAAAACTCGTAATCTGGCCGATAGTCTTTTCCTCTTGTTTAATATTGATGGTCCACGAGAAGTGCTGGCTGCTTGACAAAGAACCCCTCAGGTAAGAAATCCAATCAAGCGCACAAAAGCACTTCTCATAGTGCAATACATTTTATTACAAAAAGATATATAAATATACAATTAAATTTCCCATACAGATGGGTACTGACAAAGGAACCCTCAATCAAATGAGGTAAGGTGCAGGCATGGTTGTACAAATTAAAGATGCAAATCCCTCAGGCTTGTTGTGGTCCACAATTGTTTTCCCTCAGGCTTGCGTGATACTGAAATCACTGCTCTATCGTAATGGGCGTATATTAAAAGGTAAAATACCTAGGCTTACTGGATTCACCACGCATTTGTTGGTAGCATAGTGTGTCTCCAGTTCCTGCCTAATCGGTATATTTACCCAGTCGCTGTATACACAGCTGTTTGAACAAACCGCCAGACGAGAAGCGTCAACGTTACGTGACGTAAGGTGGGCGTGGCCTAACGTGTTTCACGGAGGATCCGCTTCGGAATAGTCAGTGCTGACATATGAATAGGCTTTTGACGGGCTGGAGAAGCACTGGAGCGACTTTCAAGAAGAAAAGGTAAGTATTTTAACAAAACCAGTGAAATGTAAAGTTTGATGAATGAAAGTGCCCCTGTTTTTAATAGGATTTTTAAAAACCGGTAACTCATGCCGCAAACTTTACATTCAATTTAAACAGTATTGTCTAGCTTACATTCTGCATGCTGCAGATAAAGAGTTTAATTAAGAGTTTAGAAATTTGAGAGAAAGAGATAGCCTTCAGATTTAGTGCCCTTTTTAATAATAATTTTAAGATTTTTCTTTAAGATCCATTACATATACAGTATATATAAATATATATATATATATATATATATATATATATATATATATTCCCTGCTTTTGCATATTATAGTTTACAACAATGGTATGTAACAATTTAAAACCACTTAGCACCAGATTACGAGTGGTGTGTTAAAAGTTACGCCCAAGCGAAAAGTATATAATTATATATGTTTGCACATATGTATTTATCTAGTTATATTTGTATATATATATACACATATAAACACTCATATAGACAACATTGGACCCCTTTGCATTTAGGTATATGAAAACATGAAAAAGCATATTTATGAAATATTAATTTTTAATGTGTTATATTTACTGTAAATATTTCCCATTCCAATGTTCTTCAAATAAGGGAATATGTTCTAAGTATGTTTAAATACTTAGAACATATTATATAAATACATATATAAATACATATGAATAAATAGAACCTGTTCTGCTAAGTAAAGAAAATAGGAATGTGAAATATTCATATTTTCATGTCGGGTTTGCGCATTTGAGAAAATGTGATTGAGTTTGCGCATGAGTAGGGTGTTAAGTACAGTATGCATATATATATATATATATATATATATATATATATATATATATATATATATATTTTTTTTTAAAGTTTATTTTTTTATTGATGGAATTTACACTTACAAAGACACAAGAACAGTTTGCCCCAACAGGCACATGACACATAGCATATGATAAGACAGGTATCGTGGACATAAACAAATACATAAGAACATATTTAGGGATAAATCTCTTATCAAAACATTCACATAATGTTCTCAAGTTGAAATATACATCAAATGAATAAAAGTTGGAGAGCAAACTCAGAATCGCCCTCTTTTCCCTCGAATGTAGCTGAAGCAACTTTTGGACCTCTATAAATTAAATGTACTACTCAGAGGGCTTTTAGGTAGCGCAGGCCCAATCAAGGCATACGCTGACAGACTCCTTCCTATGACAGCTAGGACCATAGGAAGGTCCGAGAGACTAAGAATAAAATTGAAGGAGATGATAGAATTAAGTATAATAACATTAAATATTCCAATATCTAACATTGTGTCAGAGAAACAAACTGCAGGGACTGTGTCTCATATAAGCCTAAATACTAATATATAGAGGAGTGTAGTTGCTCACAATAATACAAATGGGATTAGAACATTGAGACTAAAAAACTAAAGGTTGCAGGCTAAAAAAGGTTTATAATCTTGTAAAAAATATGAAGCTAACTGAGTTACAAAACTCTGTAATCACCTGGGGGCGATTAAGTACATATAGCACCATGGAGGGCAGCTAGTGGAAATGTTGCTAAATAAATCTAGTTGAAGGCTAGTAATCTTACCATGTCTGGCTGTATTATGCCAGCAAAGAAATAAATGATCCCCCCACAGGTATCCACATATATCCTAAAGTTGCAGTTCAAAAAAGCCGGTACCTCTGATAACTTACAGTAGAGCACCTCTGTAACGACTGTATCAGCCAGGTGCACCCCCAGGGCCTCTCCCTACGAAATGAGTGGGAAACACATATATTGATCCAAGACTGGTAATGGAGTCCCGTTCTTTGAATAAACCATGTTGCCCAAGTAATATCTTAATGTAACCACTCTCTTCCCCAACAACATACATAATCAGGAGGGGGCTGCAATGATATGAAGGGAATAGACTTTTTACGAGCTATAAATAGAAATAGAGTTAACAAAGTTCAAGGGGCAAACATTGGTAATTTTGCAAATAAGAGGGACATAACAATTACATATTTAAATCCAAAGGTAGCCTAATAGTCAAATAGGATAGAGAATCTCACATCTCCATCTAACTAACATACACTAATATTGCTGAGGCCACAAAACAGGATGATCGCAAGGCTGAGGCTGTAAATTCAGACCTTACGGTCGTCATGCAGAATTATAGTTACAGGGCAAAGACATCTTGCTGAGTTTGGGGGTTGCTGCAGAAATGACAGCTTCAGTAGTAACACTCAGCCCACACCAGCCTTCACACAATGTAGTCCCACCGAATCAACAGAGAAATCCAATGTTCTCCAGCGTATTATGTCCACCAGATGCAGCCCCAGACAGCTATTCATGTAAAAGTCGGATTGACTCCTATGTGCGGTCGCACTCCCCACGGGGCATATGGATTGAGAGAGCTATCCTGCACAGGGCCACAGGTAATCCACAAACCGCCAATTCTGCGATGCGCACTGAGACAGCCAGGAGTTGAATCGCATCTTCCTGGACATCGCTGTACTGTGCGCACAAAGCTGCATGGGATGCCACCTCCGGGTCCTCAGTAGTAACCTCTGTGTGGGTATCCACCATAACAGATAGGAGGCGGTCAAATCTTCGGAACATCCTGCCCTCAAAATCCTCAAACCAATTTTGCAATGTCGCAAGCAGTCCCTCCATGTTCCCAGAAGCCCCACACTCGGTCAGCCACTACTACTCAAGGCCAGTTCAGGCCACTCTTACTGCTGTCTTGCTGTGTAAGACATAGGGCCCATTTCTCTCATTAAGGCCCTGAGCTTGGCTAGGCCTCAATCTTTCGCTCCTCTTCGGTGTATTAAATCTGCTTTCAAGTTGCCAGATAGTTCCTCCGCTATTGCAGGGCTCATTTAAAGTGTATACATCTCCTTTGATGTAGGTTAAGCGATATAATTCAGGTATGATATATATTATTAGCTGGAGCTCCAGCACTATACGTCTCCTCAAGTGGAAAGCTGGCTCCACCCCCTATATATTTATATATATATATAAGTCAGTCCAAAGAAACAGGCACTCAGTGGTCTTTAGATAAAAAATTCATTTATTCATTTATTGTGCCTCCCATATGGCACAACGATGATTGGCCATACGCTCCCGAAAGGTTGTTACAGTTTTGCCAATGTAGACCCTTGAGCATGGGAAAATCAAGGTACTTGTGCAAGATAGCCAATGGTTTATCTTATATCTGTGGTTGGTATGCAGATGTTGGAATGTGTTGTCCCTAAGCATACCATTACATGTAATGCAACTTCCACATGGAAAGCAGCCCGTCTTATCTGATTTTAACCATGTCTCCTTCATGTAATGTTTAACAGGGTCAGACTTGACTAACAGGTCTCTTAAATTGTTTGTTCTGCGGTGCACTATCCTGGGGGCAGGAGTCCTCTGAAATGGGAGTGTGGGATCTGTCCCTACCACTGGCCAATGTCGCCGCACAGCCTTTGTCATATGTTCACATCGAGGTGAATATGTGGTGACCATGTTCAGTTGTACGATGTTAGTCGTGACCTCAGTATCCGTATTCCCTGCAACATTAGTGTTCAGTAATTTCTCCTGGATTACTTTTATTTCATCCCTGGCATAGCCTCTTTCAATAAGTCTGTCACTCATTTCCTTTAATTGAGTCTGCATTATGGGTATCTCACTATTATGTCTAATAACCCGGGTGAGTTGAGAAGTGAGAATCCCTTTCTTTTGGTGTCTGGGATGAAAGCTTCTGGCATCAAGCAAAGAATTGCGATCCGTTGGTTTCAGATACAATGATGTACCAAACCGTATTCCATCCCAGGCATCAATCTTAGAAACACTAAGACAGTGCTTGGATTATATTCAAGTTTGACTCTAATGGGACTTTACATGGAATTCAAACGTGATACCCACTCCAAATCAAATGGCTTCATCAATTCCTGCTTATACCTAGCCATGTAAAGATTTGCATAAGTGGGTGCCACATTTGAACCCATGGCAGTACCTGCAACCTGTAGGTAATAGTCATTTTCGAATTTAAAATAATCTCTCTCCAAGCAAAAAGTTAAGAGTTCACATAAAAACTCTATAGGTGGACCATTATATGAGACATTCCCAGTCACCATGGACCTGACAGCCTCCACCCCTTCAGTGTGGGGGATCACAGTGTATAGGCTGTCCACGTCCATGGTGACAAGGATATCATCACTCTATAAATCCAAATACTCTTTAAGTATTTTGATCATGCTTGGAGAATCCTGCAGATAGGCCTGAGTGTTCTTTACAACATTTTGGAGGTGGGAGTCAAAAAAGATAGCCAAATTGGATAACACTGAACCCCTGGCAGACACAGCAGGTGGATTCACCAAGGTTTTATGTACCTTGGGTAATAGGTACAAAACAGGTACCTTAGGATAATCAGTGATTAAAAATTATATTTCCTGTTCGCTCAATATGCCGGCTTCAAAGCCACACTTGAGATAACTATCAATGGATTTTTTAAATGATGTAGTAGGGTTACCCTTCAATTTTCTATATGTATTCAAATCAGACAGCTGTCTGAGTGCTTCCTGTCTATAGTCAGCATAATTCTGTATTACTATCGATCCGCCCTTATCAGCAGGGCTGATGATTATGGACGTATCATTGCTAAGATCAAGTAGAGCCTTGGATTCCTCAGTGCTAAGATTGGAATAGATATGTGTTTTGGGGGTTTCCTTGATGTCATGGCTAAGTAGCCGTGTGTAACTTCTAATAGAAGTATGAATGTTAGGTGGCTCAAAAGTGGAAGCTTTCTTAAAAGGTGCAGGCACATAGGCTTGTTCCCTAAAATGATTCCTGAGTTTTAACTGGCGCTGTAGCCTATGAACATCTACCAACATATCAAAAGTATCAGTTTTGGGAGTGGGAATGAAGGATAAACCCAGATTGAGTAAGGTCTTTTCTACATCATTAAGGGGTCTGCTACTTAAATTGAACACAATATAATATCTACTTCTTTTTTATCTGTTTTTTTTATTTGTGCCCACCCCTTCTGACCTTACGTTTCTTTGTCCTTTTGTGGGTAATGGCATAGAGGGGGCTTGGCTGTAGACCGAGTGACTACCCCTAAAAAAGACTGTGTATATTCAGAGGTATCATCGTGTGGCGGATTATTGTTAACTGCCTCAGTCCCAGAGGAATCACCACCACTGCTATCTACTATGCTAAGTGTATTTCTAGATCACAAGGTTCTACGGCGCTTGTTGTAAGTTGTTTCATCCATGCCATATAGCCATTTATATACCTGTTTATCCCTATAATCATTTTCAACACTGTTAAGCTTCTTATTTTTGAAAGCAATGAGATCATTGCGACATTTATTCACCAAGCTATCCAATTTAGAAACCCATTCTTGGCTCTTATCCTTAATTAATATGTGCATATTTCGTTCCTTAATAGTGTCAATTTCAATTTTAATTTTAGTCTCTAACCTAGTGACCTCTTTAATCATGAGGAGGATTAAATCATATGAGCACTTATTTAATATAGAACACCACCTTCTGCAGAATTCAACATTTTGTCTCCCCAGGGTAGGTATGTTTTTAACCTTATGCGGCGACATTGGCCGGTGGTAGGGACAGATCCCACGCTCCCATTTCAGAGGACTCTTGCCCCCAGGATAGTGTACCGCAGAGCCAACAATTTAAGAGACCTGATGGTCAAGTCTGACTCTGTTAAACATTACATGAAGGAGATATGGTTAAAATCAGATAAGACGGGCTGCTTTCCATGTGGAAGTTGCATTACATGTAATGGTATGCTTAGGGGCAACACATTCCAACATCTGCATACCACCCACAGATATAAGATAAACCATTGGCTATCTTGCACAAGTACCTTTGTAGTATATTTGTTGATTTGCCCATGCTCAAGGGTCTACATTGGCAAAACTGTAACAACCTTTCGGGAGCGTATGGTCAATCACCGTTGTGCAATACGGGAGGCACTTAACAAAGGTGAATCCAAACAGCCCATAGCACGACATTTTTGTCAGTTTAAACATGACATTTCAAGTCTGAGATCTATGTTGATTGACCACGTACCCCCCATGCCAAGAGGTTGTAACCGAGGGAAGAAATTGTTACAACTTGAAAGCAAGTGGATCTATCAGCTGGATACCTTAGCCCCAAGGGGCTTCAACACCTCCCTGGATTTTATCCCTTTCTACTGAATTGAATAACACAGGGTTGGATCCATACCTTCTCCACTTTGTCCATTGAGACTTTCTCATCCTTTATGGCATCATCATTGGGTTTTCACTGCTCATTAAAGTGTCTAACATGGTCCATTGGGGCATGAAGTACCATCATGTTTTTTACACATAAAATATATAGGTCTCTGATATATCCAAACATTAGTTATGTAATATTTAGCACTATCCATCAATCCGTATTTGGTATTGTCACAAATATACTATACTATTATAACTATATGGTATTAAAATGTGCATTGTTTCTATTTAAAAAAAAAAAGTTTTAATCGCTTAGTACATGCTGTTTCAAATGTGGGTTCATTTACAATGTTATAAATATTCTTCATTGATTTTTAATTGTATCTGATTAAGGTACATCGTTTTTATGCCCAAAGTTTTTTCGGCAGTTTGACTATGCGATCGATATAAGCTCTCCTTTCATTCGCAACCGGTAATGCTATTGTTAGTTTACATATGTCACCATGACAACGCTGGCACATACGTCATGATGCTATGCACGTGGGTGCATGTGTCTGAAGGCGGTATACTTGAAGTTGTGGTGGTAATTAGACATGTATATATGGAGAGTGTAGTATTATGTTTGACATTAGTTTTAGGTTTCATGTTGTATTTGTTTGACATTTGACAAAGGCACAGCAATGTGCCGAAACGTTATGTCTCTTTTTTTAACTTGATATAATAAATTAATTTTTTATCTAAAGACCACTGAGTGCCTGTGTCTTTGGACTGACTTGGATACACTTTCTGCAGTGCACCGTGGCATTTCTCTTATATGTAAGATTGTGCTGCCCTCCTTGGAATATATATATATATATATATATATATATTTATATATATATATATATATATATATATATATATATATATATATATATATATTATAATATGCCTTTAACATATATGCCTTTAAGTTTTGTTTTGTTTTTTTAAATCTTAACTGTGAACTTGCTGGTGAGTGCAGGGTTTTCTTTATGTGTTGTATTAATTTGTTTTGTAATTCCCCTATGGTTCTTGCACCCACTCCGGACTGGGGTTAACTGCCTATGACTCTGGTTACAGCACAGCTTTTTGTGAGTGCCAGTGAGCACCCAGGGCTAAGCATGTTGCTGGGTCATGGGATGTGTACCCGGTCCGGTCTTGGAGTGCAGTCCCCTTCCGTGTTTTGTATATTTCTGGGTGATTACATAAGCCTCTGCACCCCTCCCTTGTTCCCAGTTTGTTTGGCTTTGAGAGCTTGCATTGTGTGGCTGTGTTAGGGTCTCAGGTATTGGAAAGGACCTTGACGTGGTACCTGAGCTTGTCCCATTTGGCCAGATGCGGTAACTAACCTTTCCATTTTTGATTTTAAATCTTAACTGTGAGCTTGCTGGTGAGTGCAGGGTTTTCTTTATGTGTTGTATTAATTTGTTTTGTAATTCCCCTATGGTTCTTGCACCCACTCTGGACTGGGGTTAACTGCCTATGATTCTGGTGACAGCACAGCTTTTTGTGAGTGCCACTGAGCACCCAGGGCTGAGCATGTTGCTGGGTCATGGGATGTGTACCCGGTCCGGTCTTGGAGTGCAGTCCCCTTCCGAGTTTTGTATATTTCTGGGTGATTACATATGCCTGTGCACCCCTCCCTTGTTCCCAGTTTGTTTGGCTTTGAGAGCTTGCATTGTGTGGCTGTGTTAGGGTATCAGGTATTGGAAAGGACCTTGACGTGGTACCTGAGATTGTTCCATTTGGCCAGATGCGGTAACTAACCTTTCCATTTTTGTTTTTAAATCTTAACTGCGAGCTTGCTGGTAAATGCAGGGTTTTCTTTATGTGTTGAATTAATTTGTTTTGTAATTCCCCTATGGTTCTTGCACCCACTCCGGACTGGGGTTAACTGCCTATGACTCTGGTGACAGCACAGATTTATGTGAGTGCCACTGAGCACCCAGGGCTGAGCATGTTGCTGGGTCATGGGATGTGTACCCGGTCCAGTCTTGGAGTGCAGTCCCCTTCCGTGTTTTGTATATTTCTGGGTGATTACATATGCCTGTGCACCCCTCCCGTGTTCTCAGTTTGTTTGGCTTTGAGAGCTTGCATCATGTGGCTGTGTTAGGGTGTCAGGTATTGGAAAGGACCTTGACGTGGTACCTGAACTTGTCCCATTTGGCCAGATGCGGTAACTAACCTTTTCATTTTTGGTTTTAAATCTTAACTGTGAGCTTGCTTGTGAGTGCAGGGTTTTCTTTATGTGTTGAATTAATTTGTTTTGTAATTCCCCTATGGTTCTTGCACCCACTCCAGACTGGGGTTAACTGTCTATGACTCTGGTGACAGCACAGATTTATGTGAGTGCCACTGAGCACCCAGGGCTGAGCATGTTGCTGGGTCATGGGATGTGTACCCGGTCCAGTCTTGGAGTGCAGTCCCCTTCCGTGTTTTGTATATTTCTGGGTGATTACATATGCCTGTGCACCCCTCCCTTGTTCCCAGTTTGTTTGGCTTTGAGAGCTTGCATTGTGTGGCTGTGTTAGGGTCTCAGGTATTGGAAAGGACCTTGACGTGGTACCTGAGCTTGTCCCATTTGGCCAGATGCGGTAACTAACCTTTACATTTTTGGTTTTAAATCTTAACTGTGAGCTTGCTGGTGAGTGCAGAGTTTTCTTTATGTGTTTTATATATATATATATATATATATATATATATATACATAGTATAATATGCATTTAACATATATGCCTTTAAGAGCATTGCCTTTAAGAAGTTAGTTACAGTTGTATTTTATTCTGCCTTTCTGATCTCATAGCAGATTCTCTTATCTACAAGGAGTGGGATGTTACATTCCATGAGACAGATAGTGCTAGGCTCTAGTGAGAATATTTGTTTGTTATGAAAAACACCCTCAGTTATTTAAAATGCATGCTAAATAAAATTATTTGATTGACATAATGCTAGACATGCCTGTGAAACCTGTAGGTTTAACTATTATAATTGCTAAGGGGGACGGAGGAGTCTGCTGGGTAACATCTTGGAAAGAAATATGATATAGCATTATTGGAATTGGCCAGTTTTTCACTGAATTATGACTCTCAGCACTGTTGCCTGTTTTTAATGGCTTATCTGAAACCCAAAGAAAAGTAACGCTTTCATAGTTTAATCACTGATTTGTTCTACTGTACTATACTTATTATTTAATCTGTATTATTCCACTAAGTTCATAATAAACACTGTTAATATTTTACTACATGTGTCAGTTACCTTTTTCAGTACTATAGTGAGGCATAATTGCCCCTTCCCAGCTCCAGGACAAAACAGATTTAAACAAATAAGTAAGGATATTAAGAAAAAATACAAAAATCAGGCCTGAAACTAAGGGCTCAACAATACAAAAAATATTTCAGTTATAGAATGGACTATAAATAATGTAATTAAATATTTTTTTTCTAGAAAAAAGTAGGTATTGTTATGATTATAAGCTTATTAATGTTAGTAATATGAAGGATTATGTCTAGAGGAAATAAACAAAGCATCTACACAAGGCTGAAACATTTACATGTGTATATAGGTATAAAGACCATGTTTAACCAAGTGTGCTATGCCCGAAGGTAGCTATGCATATTTTACATTCCAATAAGATATATGATGATTGTGCCAGAAAAAGCCCAGCACATACTCCATGAGGGTGAAATATGTGTTGCAACTGTTGGCTAATGTTATAAGGGGAAAATCAGTTGTACCCCCTTATGAACACATACGTGGATACAAACTTTCTAGGTGGTAGAGATATGGGCGCTCCCTTAACCAGCCATCCACAGCTGGAGGTAAGCTTTTGACTTTGAAGACCGGGAGACATACAGACCGGAATCAGAAGGACCCGCTGAGAGGGTTTGAAGTTAAACCGACAGTTGGTTCCTAACATCCGATACCCGGTAGGCTGGAAAGTTTAAGGTAGGATTACATTATTATTCTACACATGTCCCCTAACACATGATCGATCAAAGAGACTGTACACCTGATGAGGTAGGCAAGATGAGAATATAGCCCCAAATCCATGGAGGTGGAAATTAATGTGATTCATATACATTGGACAATCATGGGAGATTGGTATCTAAGGACATGTACCTTTAACTACAGTCTATATTCTGATATATTGCTTACGCTGTGACTTGACTCTATGAAAGTAGCCCCCTGCATTAATATCTCCCACTTTTTTTTCTTTTTTCTTTTCTTTCTGATGGGACTTACCACAGTACTTGCTCCTGACTGACACCACACAGAGATCATTTACTGATAACGTTTGGAATTATAACCCAATTATCAGATCTGACAGCACCAATGGACAGGACTCTGCTTCAGGAATGCTTAGTGACCATGGTATACTAATAATAAGCAGACGGACAGGTCTCTGCCTCAGGAATGCTATGTGAACATGGTATAGTAATAACAGTGAACCCACAATTGTATGGTATTTTAGTTTGTATTCAGGAAAATAAAGCTTGCATAGTGTATATTAATACTAGTTGGTGTCTGTTATTACTTTGACTGAGTGACTTTACCTCTGGTGGCCAACTCCACACGTTGTTAACAGTTTTTGTTATTATAAGGTGAAATACTTGATTGCTGGATAGGAGAGGCCTGTGTTTTTCTATTTGAGACTTCCTATATGTTTATTTTTTAATTACTCCCTCCGTGCACTATGTGCCCTGTTGGTATTTTTATACAGGATACATATATAAGTGCTCCCTAGATTAGATAGGGGTAGTATGGATCTACCTATTTCTTATTTTATATATATATATATATATATATATATATATATATATATATATATATATATTTGAAACACGGATAAGATACAGCACTAACAGATATGAGAACCACTAATAAAAAAGGACACCAGTTCTCTTTCTCTGTAATTACACTGCTCCTTTGTGTGTTAAACACTCTTAGTTCTTAGTATTGAAGTAGAGGTATCCCAGAAGTCATTGCAGCCTAATCCCAAAGAGTAAGGGGTCCCCCAAAAAGGCAGTCCCAAACAAAATCTGGAGAAAACAGAAGAGGGAAGGGTGCACAGATCACAGGATCCTATCTGGTGTAGTATGTTATGATCCACATAGCAGTTTACTAAAAAATAGATAAATGGTCACTCACTTAAAATCTCAACCCAAATGAGGTATGGAATCCGCATAGAGGCTAAAAACAGCCTAAGAGTCCTCTCCACATCCGTCCCAGAAATACTCCAACAGAAGGTTAACCGTTAGGAGTAAAGGATATCCAAAACATCTTGGGGTGGATATAGTTAAGGGGAGCTAGGGAGGGATATTGAACAGTCCAGGGTGTAATACAACCAATATTTATTCAAAAGTGACAGTAGTAGTAAAACATACTGAATACAATACTCAGCAAGTGTTAAAAACAGTATAAAATCACACTCAACACTGTGTGAGTAACAGCGTGCCGTAGCATTGTAGACAAACTGTTTACGAGTGAGGGGGCATGGTCTATTTATATATATATATATATATATATATATATATATATATATATATATATATATATGTGTGTGTGTGTGTGTGTGTGCGTGTGTGCATGTGTGTATTTATGTATGTATGAATATATGTAGGTATATATATTTACATATATATAGGAATGTATATTTAAAAATACTTATGACATTTTCCCCTATGTGAAGAACATTAAAATTTTAAATGTACAAAGTAAATACACAGTAATTGAAATTCAATAAAATATGTTTTCTTATATTTGAATAGAAAGGGCTCAAACGTATATATATGTTTATACATGTCTTTATATGTATGTATATACATATATAAAAAGCAGAAATATATGTGTACACATATAAATACTGTATATACATACATACACATATTTAGACATGTATACTGTATATATATATATATATATATATATATATATATATATTATTTATTTTTTTTACTCAAAAAGACAGTTGGAAATTATAAGATAAGATAAAAAGTCAGAGAAATACAAGGATTCCATAGCCAGCACTATCCTATTCTAACACAATCTATGCTAGGAAAGTATAGCACCAGAGAGATGTACAAAACCAGGTACACAGCAATGATTCACACATGCACATGTCCAGTTACAAAACAAAGCTCATTTATTGATCAACTACATTTAGAAAAAGAAAGGCATACTGGTAATACCCGGAATGCATATAGAATATAAAATAGTTAAAACAGACCTATGGCCATAGGGGAAAACTGTATGTCTATATAGTTATACCATCACAAAATTAATAGATATCAGTATCATGCAGAAAATGTCATAAATGACATAATATTCAATAACGGTATAAAAATTACAGACAAAATTGGTAAGAGACAGATATAGTAATGTGCTTGTGGTTATATATATATCTGTTAACAGACAATGCAAAGAGCGGCATGGCATAAACAGTTAGATGCAATCATTAATAAATACAAGCAGTGCATGCATATGAATAGCTATAAGTGCATATCTAAATTGCATATGTATGGTCATTAATGAATCAATGCAGTCCAAGCATCCCAACATTAAGACAATTAGCAATATTGCCCTGTTGTTGTTAGATTGAAAAGAAGCAATATGGATATAAGCAGTTCAGCAGTTCATGCAAATGTAGTAAATGCAAAAAAGCCATATATTAGTCACAGCAGTTCATGCATATGTCGTTTAGCTCCCTCAGGGCACAGTTCTGTAGTCACAAGTAGCAGTGAATTGTTAGAAAGCAGTTTATGCATATACGGTCATAGAGTAGATATATAGCATTTCGCATGTAGGTTCACAATCATAGGTATTTAGGGATAATCCTACTGAAAGATATACTTCCATCTAAGGGTCCCATATACACTCTCACCACCTCCTGGGTTATGTGATACCAATTAGTTATGCTTCTGCATGACCTCCGTTGCAATAATTGTCACTTTCCAAACCGCTTTGATGCTACAGCTGTCTCCGTTTCCCTTTTCCAGGGCCCGGTCAAAGCACAACAGATCCTCTGTTAACTCAGGCAAGCCACCCGAGTAGTGTTTGAAACAAGTTACACGTATTTCGCCGCCAGGAAGTTCCGGTGCGGCTTCTTCATGACATAACAGTGCTGCTGAAAATTACTTCCTCCCGAAAATGTATACCCATTGTATGGGAGACCTGGGTAGTTTTTTTTTTTGCCTCCCTCTATAGAGAATCTGTCTCTTTCATCCTAATGCTGTATCAGGGCAGAAATCACATCAATATATTTACCATAAATTCATTGTTTGCTGCCTGTATCCACACTATATGCCATATGTGTATTTTTTTACTTAAATGCAGTGATCAACAAATATATTAATCTATATATTATTAAATTCCTTAAAGAAGGGAAAAAAATGATATTAAAATATGGAACATGTGCATAGGCGAATCACTTAGCATGAAATATACCAATACAAAACCCATACATTATTATATACATTGACTGACACCAACAGACAGTCAAATTATGCGCTGAAATTCATATTCATAATTATTGTGGGAGAAAGGGGGCATAATTTATTTCCTCGTTGAGGCCTCCTGGAGCAAGAGTGTTCATATTAAAAATCCATTTACACTCAGATTGCAATAATCTTTGATCCAAATCTCCACCTCTATTTTGTAGGTCTATTAACTCTAACCCTCTGACTTTAAATGTGGATACAGAACTGTTGTGATATTGGTAGAAATGCCTAGCTACACTGCTATCATCTAAATTTTTATTTTTTATATCTCTCTTGTGCTCTTTGATCCTCTCACAGAGTTCTCTATAGGTTTTCCCAATATAGGAAACTGGGCAAGAACAAGAGATCATGTATATCACACCTTCACTCCTGCAGGTGATATGTCCTTTTATTAAATGTTTTTTGTTGTAGTGATCATAAACGCTACCATCCTTTATAAAGGATACAGGAGATGCTGTTAAAAAGCTAGACAGCTTAACGGTGGATGAGAACACAATACTTGTAGCAATTGACGTGGAGGCTCTGTATTCCTCAATTCCCCATCACTTGGGAGTTGAGGCATGCAGACACTATCTAAATCAAAGGGGCCAACATTATCAAAATAATACTGATTTTGTGATTGATATCCTGAATTTTGTACTCAATAATTATTTCATATTTGATGGGAAATACTATTGCCAAGTATTGGGCACGGCAATGGGAGCCAGCTGTGCTCCCACGTACGCATGCCTATACTTGGGAAAATGGGAAACAGACTGTATACAGGATATGATGGCAGAATACGATGAAAAGATAAAACTCTGGGTGCGTTTTATCGATGATATCCTGGTGTTGTGGAAAGGAACAGTAGAGGAACTTGAGGAATTCATTGCAAAATTAAATTGCAACAAATTAAACTCAAATTTACTTATACATATAGCTGCACTGAGATTACTTTTTTAGATTTGAACATTACTGCAGTAAATGGCACCCTGCAAACCCAAATATACAGAAAGGAAACGGCTGCAAACACAATACTAAAAGCAGACAGTCACCACATAGAGACAGTAAAAAAGGGCATACAATACGGCCAATACCTTAGGTGTAAAAGAAATTGTTCAACAGAAGAACTATATAAATATCATGCTGATGATTTAAAAAATAGACTACTAGAAAGGGGGTTTACTCTAAAAAATTGTTGAAAAGAAGCTATTTTAAAGCGAACAAAAAAACTAGGGATGAAACCCTATATACAAACCGACAGCAACATGTTACCAATAAAGAAGTGGTTAGGTTTATCTCCACTTACAATAATAAATGGCAAGATATTAAAACTATCTTTTCCAAACACTGGGATGTGTTACACACAGATCCTGTAATCAAAGAAATAGTGGGGGAGAGACCTACCATGACCCCAAAAAAAGCTCCAAATTTATGAGACAAAGTAGTACATAGTCACTTTAAATACAATAAACCTAAGGGCAATTGGCTATCAGATTACAAACATAAAAATGGCAATTTTGCATGTGGGAAGTGCAGCATATGTAAAAATTTGCAATAAGGAGATACTGTTTATGATCACTACAACAAAAAACATTTAATAAAAGGACATATCACCTGCAGGAGTGAAGGTGTGATATACATGATCTCTTGTTCTTGTGACTGTCTGTTGGTGTCAGTCAATGTATATAATAATGTATTTATGTACTATAATAACTTTAGATACCTTTGCACAATTGGTTTCTGAATAGCTATAGGTATTTTTGTATTGGTATATTTCATGCTAAGTGATTCGCTTATGCATATGTTCCATATTTTAATATCATTTTTTTCCCTTCTTTAAGGAATTTAATAATATATAGATTAATATATTTGTTGATCACTGCATTTAGGTAAAAAAATACACATATGGCATATAGTGTGGATACAGGCAGCAAACAATGAATTTATGGTAAATATATTGATGTGATTTCTGCCCTGATACAGCATTGGGATGAAAGAGACAGATTCTCTATAGAGGGAGGCAAAAAAAACTACCCAGGTCTCCCATACAATGGGTATAAATTTCCGGGAGGAAGTAATTTTCAGCAGCACTGTTATGTCATGAAGAAGCCGCACCAGAACTTCCTGGCGGCGAAACACGTGTAACTTGTTTCAAACACTACTCGGGGTGGCTTGCCCGAGTTAACAGAGGATCTGTTGTGCTTTGACCGGGTCCTGGAAAAGGGAAACGGAGACAGCTGTAGCATCAAAGCAGTTTGGAAAGTGACGATTATAGCAACGGAGGTCACGCAGAAGCATAACGAATTGGTATCACATAACCCAGGAGGTGGTGAGAGTGTATATGGGACCCTTAGATGGAAGTATATCTTTCAGTAGGATTATCCCTAAATACCTATGATTGTGAACCTACATGCGAAATGCTATATATCTACTCTATGACCGTATATGCATAAACTGCTTTCTAACAATTCACTGCTACTTGTGACTACAGAACTAAGCGACATATGCATGAACTGCTGTGACTAATATATGGCTTTTTTGCATTTACTACATTTGCATGAACTGCTGAACTGCTTATATCCATATTGCTTCTTTTCAATCTAACAACTACGGCAATATTGCTAATTGTCTTAATGTTGGGATGCTTGGACTGCATTGATTCATTAATGACCATACATATGCAATTTAGATATGCACTAATAGCTATTCATATGCATGCACTGCTTGTATTTATTAATGATTGCATCTAACTGTTTATGCCATGCCACTCTTTGCATTGTCTGTTAACAGATATATATATAACCACAGGCACATTACTATATCTGTCTCTTACCAATTTTGTCTGTAATTTTTATACCGTTATTGAATATTATGTCATTTGTGACATTTTCTGCATGATACTGATATCTATTAATTTTGTGATGGTATAACTATATAGACATACAGTTTTCCCCTATGGCCATAGGTCTGTTTTAACTATTTTATATTCTATATGCATTCCGGGTATTACCAGTATGCCTTTCTTTTTCCAAATGTAGTTGATCAATAAATGAGCTTTGTTTTGTAACTGGACATGTGCATGTGTGAATCATTGCTGTGTACCTGGTTTTGTACATCTCTCTGGTGCTATACTTTCCTAGCATAGATTGTGTTAGAATAGGATAGTGCTGGCTATGGAATCCTTGTATTTCTCTGACTTTTTATCTTATCTTATAATTTCCAACTGTCTTTTTGAATAAATTGTAATCTTTTGATTCCACCTTGCACCCTTGACTCAAACATTAGTAGTCATAGGTAATCCTATCTTTATATAGATTATATCAGGTACCCTTAGAGCTGGTCTGACTAAACTATTGGAATATAGTGTAATTGGAGTTTACTCAGTAAACTTGTACTCTTTCTATTGTCACTCTTAGCTCCCTGATAGATTAGGTTTGTAGTGGCCCCTTTGAGAGGCGGATTAGGACATAGCTTTAGCATGGCAACTATTAACGATGAAGAATGGGAAAGTGATATATCAGAAACTTTCTCTGTGTGTACGGAGACTGCCACCAACAGTCAGGATAAGACGGGTGCTGACAATATTTACAAATCTTTTAAAACATATAAAAATCGTTCTGTCAAACAACTAAAATTAAAATGGGAGATATCAAGCATAAATAAATATCTTGAATCCAAAATGATCCCTAGAGGACTGAGGTTCAAGAAAAGACCTGAGAACAATCTGAGAGATCCATTACTCACAGACTTTACACAAATATGGGATGATCACCTATCTGACTGTTCTTTCAATCTAATGAGACTAATTGTTAAAGAAAATGAATTGAGATTAGAACGAGCTAAAAAGGAAATGTATGAGAGCAAACTAGTAACTGACAAATGGCAGACACATACAGAGTATGAAAGACTGATGAATGGAGTAAAATTAGAATTAAGGAAAATACAAGAAGAAACTAAGTCTAGAAAAAAGAAAAAATTTCAAAGAGACTATCAAGAATACCAAACCAATAAGGTTTATGATTTTGGTAGAGAGTGGAATACAGACATCTCCTCTGACACAGATAGATCAACTAACAGTGAAGGGAATAATAACAGAAATAAAAATAAAAAGAAGAACCGTAGAAGAAATCCGAGATCTTTTTTAGATCAAACGAGGAGCAAGGAGAGGGGAGGAGAAAAAGGCGCAGAGCAGGGAGGAAATATAGAAGGGGGAGATACAGTGAAAAAGACTTACAATCTAAGGAGCCAGCAATAGAGGTTGTGACACAATGTCCGGCCACAGAAAATAGGGGGACCAATGATTTGGAAATAGTAAACCTGTCCAATAAAATCCTAAAAAAGGAACATGAAGAAGTCCTTAAAAATGGACTGTCTTATTCACCAGTAAACAAAATGGATAGGTTCACTGTTATAAACGATTTAAACTTATTTGCGCGAAAAATAGTTTTAAAAAACTATATACAGGTAAACCTAAACAACAAACCTTAGACATGAGGGATAGGCAATTACTAAATGACTTGGTAACCATACAAGAGGATCCTGTACAGAACAACATAGTACTACCTGCAAATAATGAATCACAGGAAATGTCAGCACCACATATAGGGTATACCCCCCTAAAAAATAAATCAAGCTACATGCCACCATTGTCCATGGCTGGTGCAGTAAATAGTTTTGTTAAATTGGTTGAGAAAGAAATAGCCAGTTTAGACACTGAAACTGGTTATCAAGACAATCTTACCAAAAAGCAGAGATGGGCTCTTAATGATCTCATCAAAGATCAAGATATAACAATTAAGCCATCGGACAAGGGTGGCAATGTAGTCATACTAAACACTGTTGACTATAGGAAAGAATGCTTGAGACAAGTTACAGACAGCAGACAGTATAAGTTATTAAATAATGACCCGACTGTTGAATACCAAATTGAACTGGATTACATTCTCACCCAGGCTATGAAAAACGGTGTAATTAATAAAGCTGAATTTGAATTTATGAACATCAAAAAGCCTAAAACTGCTACATTTTATACCATACCGAAATTGCACAAAAAGAAAAACCCTCCATCAGGAAGACCCATCATTTCGGGTCAAGGTAGCCTGGGTTAGAATGTATCCAGATACATTGACTACTGCCTGCAGCCCTTCCTTGAAACACTACCATCCTTTATAAAGGATACAGGAGATGCTGTTAAAAAGCTAGACAGCTTAACGGTGGATGAGAACACAATACTTGTAGCAATTGACGTGGAGGATCTGTATTCCTCAATTCCCCATCACTTGGGAGTTGAGGCATGCAGACACTATCTAAATCAAAGGGGCCAACATTATCAAAATAATACTGATTTTGTGATTGATATCCTGAATTTTGTACTCAATAATTATTTCATATTTGATGGGAAATACTATTGCCAAGTATTGGGCACGGCAATGGGAGCCAGCTGTGCTCCCACTTACGCATGCCTATACTTGGGAAAATGGGAAACAGACTGTATACAGGATATGATGGCAGAATACGATGAAAAGATAAAACTCTGGGTGCGTTTTATCGATGATATCCTGGTGTTGTGGAAAGGAACAGTAGAGGAACTTGAGGAATTCATTGCAAAATTAAATTGCAACAAATTAAACCTCAAATTTACTTATACATATAGCTGCACTGAGATTACTTTTTTAGATTTGAACATTACTGCAGTAAATGGCACCCTGCAAACCCAAATATACAGAAAGGAAACGGCTGCAAACACAATACTAAAAGCAGACAGTCACCACATAGAGACAGTAAAAAAGGGCATCCAATACGGCCAATACCTTAGGTGTAAAAGAAATTGTTCAACAGAAGAACTATATAAATATCATGCTGATGATTTAAAAAATAGACTACTAGAAAGGGGGTACTCTAAAAAAATGTTGAAAAGAAGCAATTTTAAAGCGAACAAAAAAAACCTATATACAAACCGACAGCAAAATGTTACCAATAAAGAAGTGGTTAGGTTTATCTCCACTTACAATAATAAATGGCAAGATATTAAAACTATCTTTTCCAAACACTGGGATGTGTTACACACAGATCCTGTAATCAAAGAAATAGTGGGGGAGAGACCTACCATGACCCCAAAAAAAGCTCCAAATTTATGAGACAAAGTAGTACATAGTCACTTTAAATACAATAAACCTAAGGGCAATTGGCTATCAGATTACAAACAAAAAAATGGCAATTTTGCATGTGGGAAGTGCAGCATATGTAAAAATTTGCAATAAGGAGATACTGTTTATGATCACTACAACAAAAAACATTTAATAAAAGGACTTATCACCTGCAGGAGTGAAGGTGTGATATACATGATCTCTTGTTCTTGCCCAGTTTCCTATATTGGGAAAACCTATAGAGAACTCCGTGAGAGAGCACAAGAGAGATATAAAAAATAAAAATTTAGATGATAGCAGTGTAGCTAGGCATTTCTACCAATATCACAACAGTTCTGTATCCACATTTAAAGTCAGAGGGTTAGAGTTAATAGACCTACAAAATAGAGGTGGAGCTTTGGATCAAAGATTATTGCAATCTGAGTGTAAATGGATTTTTAATATGAACACTCTTGCTCCAGGAGGCCTCAACAAGGAAATAAATTATGCCCCCTTTCTCCCACAATAATTATGAATATGAATTTCAGCGCTTAATTTGACTGTCTGTTGGTGTCAGTCAATGTATATAATAATGTATTTCTGTACTATAATAACTTTAGATACCTTTGCACAATTGGTTTCTGAATAGCTATAGGTATTTTTGTATTGGTATATTTCATGCTAAGTGATTCGCATATGCATATGTTCCATATTGTAATATCATTTTTTTCTCTTCTTTAAGGAATTTAATAATATATAGATTAATATATTTGTTGATCAATGCATTTAGGTAAAAAAATACACATATCGCATATAGTGTGGATACAGGCAGCAAACAATGCATTTATGGTAAATATATTGATGTGATTTCTGCCCTGATACAGCATTGGGATGAAAGGGACAGATTCTCTATAGAGGGAGGCAAAAAAAACTACCCAGGTCTCCCATACAATGGGTATAAATTTCCGGGAGGAAGAAATTTTCAGCAGCACTGTTATGTCATGAAGAAGCCGCACTGGAACTTCCTGGCAGCGAAACACGTGTAACTTGTTTCAAACACTACTCAGGGAGGATCTGTTGTGCTTTGACCGGGCCCTGGAAAAGGGAAATGGAGACAGCTGTAGCATCAAAGCGGTTTGGAAAGTGACGATTATAGCAACGGAGGTCACGCAGAAGCATAACGAATTGGTATCACATAACCCAGGAGGTGGTGAGAGTGTATATGGGACCCTTAGATGGAAGTATATCTTTCAGTAGGATTATTCCTAAATACCGATGATTGTGAACTTACATATGAAATGCTATATATCTACTCTATGACCGTATATGCATAAACTGCTTTCTAACAATTCGCTGCTACTTGTGACTACAGAACTGTGCCCTGAGGGAGCTAAACGACATATGCATGAACTGCTGTGACTAATATATGGCTTTTTTGCATTTACTACATTTGCATGAACTGCTGAACTGCTTATATCCATATTGCTTCTTTTCAATCTAACAACAACAGGGCAATATTGCTAATTGTCTTAATGTAGGGATGCTTGGACTGCATTGATTCATTAATGACCATACATATGCAATTTAGATATGCACTAATAGCTATTCATATGCATGCACTGCTTGTATTTATTAATGATTGCATCTAACTGTCTATGCCATGCCGCTCTTTGCATTGTCTGTTTACAGATATATATAACCACAAGCACATTACTATATCTGTCTCTTACCAATTTTGTATGTAATTTTTATACCGTTATTGAATATTATGTCATTTGTGACATTTTCTGCATGATACTGATATCTATTAATTTTTTGATGGTATAACTACAGGGAGTGCAGAATTATTAGGCAAGTTGTATTTTTGAGGATTCATTTTATTATTGAACAACAACCTTGTTCTCAATGAACCCAAAAAACTAATTAATATCAAAGCTGAATAGTTTTGGAAGTAGTTTTTAGTTTGTTTTTAGTTATAGCTATTTTAGGGGGATATCTGTGTGTGCAGGTGACTATTACTGTGCCTAATTATTAGGCAACTTAACAAAAAACAAATATATACCCATTTCAATTATTTATTTTTACCAGTGAAACCAATATAACATCTCAACATTCACACATATACATTTCTGACATTCAAAAACAAAACAAAAACAAATCAGTGACTAATATAGCCACCTTTCTTTGCAAGGACACTCAAAAGCCTGCCATCCATGGATTCTGTCAGTGTTTTGATCTGTTCACCATCAACATTGCGTGCAGCAGCAACCACAGCCTCCCAAACACTGTTCAGAGAGGTGTACTGTTTTCCCTCCTTGTAAATCTCACATTTGATGATGGACCACAGGTTCTCAATGGGGTTCAGATCAGGTGAACAACAAGAAGGCCATGTCATTAGATTTTCTTCTTTTATACCCTTTCTTGCCAGCCACGCTGTGGAGTACTTGGACGCGTGTGATGGAGCACTGTCCTGCATGAAAATCATGTTTTTCTTGAAGGATGCAGACTTCTTCCTGTACCACTGCTTGAAGAAGGTGTCTTCCAGAAACTGGCAGTAGGACTGGGAGTTGAGCTTGACTCCATCCTCAACCCGAAAAGGCCCTACAAGCTCATCTTTGATGATACCAGCCCAAACCAGTACTCCACCTCCACCTTGCTGGCGTCTGAGTCGGACTGGAGCTCTCTGCCCTTTACCAATCCAGCCACGGGCCCATCCATCTGGCCCATCAAGACTCACTCTCATTTCATCAGTCCATAAAACCTTTGAAAAATCAGTCTTGAGATATTTCTTGGCCCAGTCTTGACGTTTCAGCTTGTGTCTTGTTCAGTTGTGGTCGTCTTTCAGCCTTTCTTACCTTGGCCATGTCTCTGAGTATTGCACACCTTGTGCTTTTGGGCACTCCAGTGATGTTGCAGCTCTGAAATATGGCCAAACTGGTGGCAAGTGGCATCTTGGCAGCTGCACGCTTGACTTTTTTCAGTTCATGGGCAGTTATTTTGCGCCTTGGTTTTTCCACACGCTTCTTGCAACCCTGTTGACTATTTTGAATGAAACGCTTGATTGTTCGATGATTACGCTTCAGAAGCTTTGCAATTTTAAGAGTGCTGCATCCCTCTGCAAGATATCTCACTATTTTTGACTTTTCTGAGCCTGTCAAGTCCTTCTTTTGACCCATTTTGCCAAAGGAAAGGAAGTTGCCTAATAATTATGCACACCTGATATAGGGTGTTGATGTCATTAGACCACACCCCTTCTCATTACAGAGATGTACATCACCTAATATGCTTAATTGGTAGTAGGCTTTCGAGCCTATACAGCTTGGAGTAAGACAACATGCATAAAGAGGATGATGTGGTCAAAATACTCATTTGCCTAATAATTCTGCACTCCCTGTATATAGACATACAGTTTTCCCCTATGGCCATAGGTCTGTTTTAACTATTTTATATTCTATATGCATTCCGGGTATTACCAGTATGCCTTTCTTTTTCTAAATGTAGTTGATCAATAAATGAGCTTTGTTTTGTAACTGGACATGTGCATGTGTGAATCATTGCTGTGTACCTGGTTTTGTACATCTCTCTGGTGCTATACTTTCCTAGTATAGATTGTGTTAAAATAGGATAGTGCTGGCTATGGAATCCTTGTATTTCTCTGACTTTTTATCTTATCTTATAATTTCCAACTGTCTTTGTGAGTAAATTGTAATCTTTTGATTCCACCTTGCACCCTTGACTCAAACATTAGTAGTCATAGGTAATCCTATCTTTATATAGATTATATCAGGTACCCTTAGAGCTGGTCTGACTAAACTATTGGAATATAATATATATATATATATATATATATATATATATATATATATATATATGTATATTACAGACCTTTCAAGCCAAACAACATATATATAATTTTCCTGTTAACCCTTAAAACTTTTTTATATAATATTTTTATGATTAATTTTATTAGATAGTGTATGTATGAGTGTATGTGCTAATTTTTTTTATTTATTTTTTTGTAATGTTTATTGATTGACCATAATAATTGCATACATAGGATTGGCACAATGACTTGACATACTGTCTTTCTCCATTCCTAGTGAGCCCGGACGATTGGCCTTTAAGTTCATTTCAAGTACAGTGACACAGCTTAACTGGGCAGAGCCAGCAGAGACCAACGGTGATATCACAGCATACAAGGTCTCCTATGATCTAGTCAACGAGGACAACCGTACATTCTTCCCTCTTCTTGTCTCACTTCCTTTTAACATTCTTCTTGTCTCACTTACTTTTTAACATTCCTATAGAAAATCAGTTTAAACAAAGATATGTGGGGCACGCAGGCCCCTAAAGCTCGAGTATATGATCAATATCTAAAATAGACAAATATCGTATAGATATATATAATGAAAATTTTTTATGATAATTTAAAAAGCGAAGGTAAATAAGAATGGGAAAGGTGAAGGGGAAGGAGCGGGGAGGGAAGGGAGGAAGGGAGGGGAGATAAGTTAACGTAGGAAATGTAGGGTCTAATCTCAAAGTGAACATCATGGGCTAGTCAAGACTTTGGGTGCCCAGGAGATATCATACAGTGATCCCCAGTCTGCCCAGGTAAGTTCAAATAAGTCTGATTTGTTTAGGGTATAGAATATACTTTTTTCCATCTTATATATATACACCATCGAGTTTAGTATCATGGGCTAGCTTGGCGGGGTCATACTTTTCCATGATTTGGCTTTTACAGCTTTGCTTGCTGTTAAAAGGTATATACAAAGATACGCCTGATGTTTAGGCAAAGTGTGGATCCCAATGTGGAGGAGAGCATTAGAAGGAGATTTTGGGAGTGTTATGCCAAGATTAGATAGCACCCAAAAACAAGTATTCCATAAGGGAACGAGTTTGGGGCAGCTCCACCATATGTGTAGGGTGTCACATATCTGCCCACAGTTTCGCCAACATAATGGTGAGGTAGATTCATACATTTTATTAAGTCTAGTGGGGATATAATACCGATGTGTTACAACTTATGTTTCAAATAGCGTGATACAGTGTAGGGCCTTCCTGGTGAGGGTAATAACAGTTTGCCAAATTTGAGGGGAAAAAATGGTGTCTAAATATAGTTCCCATTTTAGCAAATGGGGTAGTTTAATTTTGCTGCCTGTGTTACCTATTAGGGAGTAGTGTAAAGATAGGGGTTTACTTAATCTATTGCCTTGCCAGCAAATAGTTTCCCAAACTGTATTGGGACGAGATAGTTCAGGTTTAAATCCCCAGCAGGTCAGGAAGCTCCTCAGTCAAATGTACTCAAATGTCATGTATTTAGGTAAGAGAGAATCGATTTTTAGTTCTTCTAAAGTATAAAAGCACAGATTCGTGGAGGAGGACCAGAGATCCAAAGCTACTTGTATGCCTATTTGAGCCCACTTCTGAGGGTGGGAGTCAGGCAATCCTAGTAGCAGGCCCGTTAGGGAAGTGACCGGTGAGGGATGTGGGGGTAATGTCTAATTTTATCCCACATCGCAAGACATTCACATATTATGGGATTAGTAATGTTCAGGGTTCTATGTGAGTGGGGGGAATCCAGATTAGGTCCAGTAGGTATGTGTGGTATGGCAGCAAAGCTTGTTCTATAGCCTTCCATTTGCTTAAAGATTATGTTGCTCCCCACTGTGAGATATGTGTTAGCATTGCCCCTTCATAATAGCGAAATATAGAGGGGGAGGCTTTCCCTCCCCGGTGTAGAGTGCTCTGTAAAATTTTATGGGCTACTCTGGGGGATTTGTGTTGCCAAATATATTTTGTGAATTCACTTTGAAATTGGTGTAACAAGTATCTTGGTACTCTAATAGGGAGACACCTAAAAAGGTATGTAATTTTAGGCAAAAATGACATTTTGAGAGCTGTGAGACTGCCTATCCATGATATGTAAGTGTAATCCCATCTGTCTTTCAGTGAACGCAGTTCTGATAGTAGAGGTAAGTAGTTATCTTTTATCATCTGTGGGATATTATTTGATATCTTAACCCCGAGGTGTGAGACACAATGATCAACGCAGTTGACTCTATATTGGGTTTTCAAGCGATCAGCTACTTCTTGGGGGAAGCCCCATGTAAAGATTTCAGTTTTATCTAAGTTTTGTTTATATAGGGACATATGTCCAAAAGATTCAAGTGTTTTTTAGTTTTGGGAATGAGGATAGTGGGTTAGAAGAAAATATTGTAACATCTTTAGCAAATAATGCTATTTTGTGGCCTGTGCCATGTAGGTTAACCCCGTCAATCTTTCTATCTGATCTAATTTGTTCCACAAGGTGTTCAATTGCCAGGGCGAATAGCAATGGCGAGAGGGGGCATCCCTGCCTGGTGCAATTTGTAATTGGGAAGGGGAGCGAGTGAAATCCTAGGCCTTTAACCATCGCTGTAGGGGTGGAGTAAAAGGTTTGAATAGCCGTCAGGGTTTGTTCTTTAGCAGCACCCAAGAGAATATCATCTCTGACCTGATTATTGTCATTTATTTGAAAATAGGAAATGATGTATTTTCTGAGCTCTTCTTTAAAGGGGATGTCCAGAAGGACCTGATGGGGAAAGTGCCATGAGTACTTTGTGTTATTGTTCTCCATCGAGCAGAGGTCTACCATCACAAAGTCATGGTCTGACCAGGAACAGAGAGATATATTGGGGCTCTTAACCAGATCCAGAGTTTCCGCTGAGCAGAATACATGGTCCAGTCTAGTGTACGTCTTATGTGGATGGGAAAAGTGGGTGTAATCCTTGTCCCTGGGGTGTAGTGATCTCCAAATATCATAATAGTTAAATTGAGTAATAATTTGACGGAACTTGGTCGAAAGTTGTGTGGTGTGGGAAGATGGTTTTATATTCCCCGTGGATTTTCTGTCAAGAGTTGGGTCCCAAATCATATTGAAATCTCCCGCCACTATAACTCTACCTACTTTAACCCGGTCAACTGCAAGGAGGATACGTTTAAGATACTTAGGTTGGTGAGAGTTAGGGAGATAAACAGACACTAAAGTGTAACTGGCATGGTCTAATTTACACACTAATATGAGAAACCTAGCTTGAGGGTCTTTTATGACCTGGATTGGTTTGTAAGCTGTTCTTTTATGGATCAGGATTGTGGTACCTCTGGCTTTCTGTGGAAAGGGGGCATACTCTAGTGTATTATAGTCCTTTGATATTATGTGATGGGGTTTGTCAGATGTCCAATGTGTCTCCTGAACAAAGACCACATCAGGATTGTGGTGTCTGAGCGATCTGGCAAAAAGGCTACGCTTATGTGGGGAGTTTAAGCCCCTGACATTGTGTGTTAGAATCTTGAGAGTGGGCATAGGAGTCAATAACAGAGTGTACAGGTAATTAGGTATGGATTAAATGTATGGAAGTTAGGGGGGGATTGGAAATAAGAGGGGGTGGGAATTGGCGGAAATAGTCCACCTCAGTGGAGCCCTAGCGTGGGCTTCTTTTGGGGGGGGGGGGAGAACAACCGTGAAGAGTAAGAGCCAACTATGTTAACAATGCTCCGCAGACATAAGAACATTAAACACGCAAAAAGAACCATGTAAGCAGAATAACAACAAACTAGAAGTGCAAAATTCAAACTTACATAAGATATGTTTCATAAAGTGCATGTAAACCTATGAACTAACATTAACTGTACAAATATATTTCCATCAGTAGGTCCAACAGTGTTTAAGGCTAGGTTGGTTCCACAGACGGAGGTCTTTAATGGACCATTCAGGAGCCGAAGTTCTTAGTTTCTGATTGACAGCCTGTTTTGGAGGAGAAAGTCCTGAGTGAAGACCCCAAGAAGGAAGCAAGAAGAGCCAGACCCTGAGGAAGAGTAAAGATTACATGAGATTGGTTATCTTTCGTAACTAGTAGGTTTGTGGGGTGTCCCCAGTGGTATTTAATGTTAGCTTTCCTAAGGGCTGAAGTGACCGGTTGGTAAGTTTTGCGGTATTGCAAAGTGTGCGCGGATAAGTCAGGCAAGAGCAGGATTCCGCTAAATTTCTCTGAAAGGAGTGGTTTCTTAAAGGCAACCTGCATCAACCTATCTTTATAGACGTAACTATGAAAGCAGACTATTACATCTCTTGGTTTTTCCGCGGGAACAGTTCTGGATCTCAAGGCCCTATGGGCTCTTTCCATAGTATCCACCAGTCCTTCTGGGGAACCCACCAATTCCAAGTAGAGTTCTCCTAGGAAAGCTTGTAAGTAAGGAGTCCTGACACTCTTTTGAATCCCTCTGAACCGTATGTTGTTTCTATGGATCTATCTTCAATATCAGCCATTTTAAACTCCATTTGGGTAAGCTGTTCCACCAGATTTTCAGTATAAGATAGTATATTGGACTGATCAACCGCCAAATCATCTTGTTTATGTTCAAGTGCATCCACTCTCTCTCCTATTTCAGAAATATATTTTTTCAATTCTGCAGAGGAACGCTGAATCTCTTGTGTGATAGAGCATGTCTGGTTGGCAAGCATTTTCTGTAAAGTAGACTTTGTGATGTAATGATGTGACGGTGTCCCTGAGCGTATGCTCGAATGAGATTCTACACCTAATAATTCACGGTCATTTAACTCTGCGTTTTGATCAGCGATGGGTACTTTTCCAGATTGAATAAAGTGGTCATATACTGTCTTTTTATTAACAGTAGGGGTCTTCACTTGTCTTCTAGAAGTGTGAGGCATGTCTCCAATATTTTAGGGTCTATTTCCTGGAAAGAAATGTGGTTATGCAAAGGCACTGCTAGTTTGTCTTGTAATTAGAAAGCACTCCTAGCCATAAAATGTTATGTCAACTTACATATATTTACTGCGGAGCAGGGGCAGCTGACATCCCCCAAGCCCTAGGACATCTTAATCTTATCAGGAGTTGAGTGGCAAACCCCTCAGCCCCGAGAAGGAAGGCGACTACCTGTAAATCTCATTAGGCCAAAGGGGCCCTTCGGGTACAGTCCAGGACTCGAGGGAACGACACCCAAACCCAAGCAAAACTGATGTTAAAGAAATACTGTGGGACAATAATGGACCCCCCTCTCAACTCAGAGAGTAAGTGATACGACCCGAAGGAAGGGGAAAAGGAAGATGGAAGTGACCAGCTCGGACAAGCCAAGCCAGAAAGGGAGAGTTTCAAGGGGGCCCCGCAATTTCCAATGTACACAGAAAAATAATATTTTTCAGGCCCCAGCCCCCGCCTCGGGAAGGGAGGATACGACCTGAAGGAAGGGGAAAGGGAAAGAGGCTGTGACCCACCCAGACAAACTGGGTGGGAGCTGGGAGGTGAGGGCAAGGGATACAGAGACACTAAACCAGTAGTGATTGAGTGAGAAATGATACAGTAATCTCATAGGTGTACTAATAAAGGCTAGGCAATATGAGAGCAAAGTTTAGACTGTGCAGAGAAAATATAGTACACTTTAAACTGACAACTCAATGACACCTCAGATTGCTGCAAGACTATAAACAGGTTAAATGAAGGCACAAATATGACACTACACTCTGAGTGTGGACCCCAGAGACACAGTAGCTGATGCAGCAGCAAAAAGAAATATACAGTTCTCTAATTAACAACCCTAGATGTCCAAAGCAGTATCTTATTGGGGTGCTAGCATGGATATATATTTTAGTAGGTGTGGTTATTTTCCCTTTTCTCCACCATTTGGGTTCCTAAATTGAAGATAGACACTTATGGGGTTTCCACAAAAGTCCCAAATTAAAATGACATCTGGTACCCTGAGTGGAGGGGGTCACTTTAGTTGGTTTAGCACTCTAGTAGGTTGATATTAAAATGAGATCCTTTTGAGGGGCTTTGTACCTGCTCTCTGTATATAGCTTGGGTGTATAAATTATTTTGGCTAGGGAAGGCCTACGCAGTTCCCAGCTGATACTGTGTAATCAGGCCTGGGATATTTCGCAATCTGGGTTTTGCAAGATGAGTATGGAGGATGGTGTATTATGGTTTAGTTAGGTGCATTGATATTAGGAGTGATTTACAAGTTCCACCACCCTTCAACATGTGCTATAATATAAGGACAGGTCTCACCCAGTGATCAGAGGGAGGTCAGCACTGACGGGATCCTCTGCAGGGAAATGGACTGAGGAGTCACCGGAGCCTGGGTAAGAGATAGTATTCTCGAATCACAACGTAGTGTTTGGGCGTGCTCAGGCCTCCGTATGTGTCAAGATGGCGATCCTCCGTGCCTCTTCTAAACCTGCGATTTCGAACTAGGAAAAGATTCTCCAAGACCCCTTCGCCACTAGGCTAATTTGTAGACTAGTTGGTAGGAGATCCAGGTCTAGCAATTTGTGAAGCACTAGGGATACACTTGTTGCCAGATGCGCTGGGCCTTAGTTCACCATGTGGGCTTACCAGTAGTCGATGCGCCTGTCCGATGAAAAACTCCGGCCAGGTCACGGAAAGCTGTTGATTTGTGCCCCCTCAGCCGAGGAGACAATCCACAGGTATTTGGATGGGCTCGGCTGGCTAGAAGGTGTCGGGATGTGTGACTGTATCCGTTGGGATGATAGGCCTAAGATGGTGGCCAATCGCACCACATCAGGCCACAGTGTCTCCACAGACGTCCCTCTATGGGGTGCCAAATGCCCGCTTATGTGCTGTAGGTAGGTTCATGTGGGCTACACTGGTAGTCGCCTCAGGTGCTAGGGTGGTAGTTCAATGCCATCTCCAGGGTCTGAAAGACACCACCGCCTAAGGTGCGGAGGCCAAGATCCAACAGGAGGTTAATGGCAGATCTAACCTCCTGCCTCTGTGGTAGCAACCAGGCTTGTCTGCAGCCGCGGGGACTCCGGAGCAGGGCCCTGACCCTCCAGAGCTGTAAATGAGGGGTAACTGTGGCGTAGCAAGCTTTCAGTTCCATAGAGGTCCGTTCTTGGAGCTGGGTCAGGGGGGTGAGTCCACAGCAAGTCACCTGGGTCAAAGACCCATCAACTGGTATCTGCCTGATCACTGGAGTATGCTTTGTAGCCTAAGCATATAACACTTATTTTTAAGTAAAGTTTGCTGGTTAAATTTAGCTTTTACTCTCTAACACTGACGGAGCGCCTCACATCTGCTACTACTCTGATTAGCATCAAGCTCCGCCCCGTAAGTGCTAATTTTAATGCATTTATGTTGTGTTTGGTGAAACTATTTTAAGACTTAACCCTTTACCTGAGGTCTTCAGTCATGCTAACCTGATGAGCACAAATATTGATATTGTGACTAGCTACGCTTAGCACGCCACTTGTAATCTAGCCTTTTGTGTTTATAAGTTGTGTTAGCAGCAACAAAGAACTTTTATGGCAAAAGGAATTAAAATTTGAACCACAAAATATAGATGAAATTAGCAAAGGGGAATGAAGATATTGAGTAGCCTGGATGAGTATAAGGGAAAATGTATTATTAAAATTAGGATTAATCAAAAATCACTTTAGCATACTCAGTAGGACCCAAATTATATGGTGAACATTTTTTTACAATTACTGCATATGTTAGTATAGCCCCAAATATTTGGTCACGTTGATTTGGGGCTGCGCCTTTGGCTTGTGTTCATTCTTATAAAGGGACACTCTACTTAAAAATGTGTATTGTTTAAAAGGATAGATAATAAGAATAATAATAATTACCTTGTATGTAAGACTTGGCAGACTGCCCCCTTATTTCAGTTCTTTTTACAGACCTGCATTTTAGACAATCAGTGCTGACTTATGAACAACTACACAGGAGTAATCACAATGTTATCTATATGGCACACATGAAGTAGCAGTGTCTGGCTTTAAAAGCTAATAAAATGCACTGGGATATGAGGTGGTCTGTAGTGGCTTAGAAACAGGCAGATATTTAGTTGTTTAGATATTATAAGTACAGTAATATAACAAATGTGGTTGTGCAAAGCTGGGAAATGGGTATTTAAAGTGTTATCTATCTTTTTAAGCAATATAAAAAATCAAGCAGACCGTCCCTTTAATTTCAAAATTCAATGCTAAGAATAGGCCTAGCATAGAGTGAAATCATAACACTGACCCTTCCATGGTAGACCTCTCACTCAGTTCTCCAAAAAAGAGGTTGAGCCAATGAATCAAAGAGTAAAAAAATGTGAAAGATATGAAACTCTGGAAAAAAGAATCTCATAAGTGAATGTAAAATGGAGCACCAAGCACTAAGAGCATTTTTTTTATAAGCACACACAAATATAATTACTTTAGATGTGCACAGGTGAAAAATGTTTCTGGGGCATTCAGGTCGGCCAATAGTTATTCATGTTGGCATTCGTTTTGGCTGAATATTGGATTTGGATTTGTTACCACTATTTCCAATGGAAACAGCTCATTTTTACAACTAATTTTAACTAAATTATATTATTATATTACACTATACAATATACAACTTACTGATTGAACTTGAGTCAATGGACTGAATGGCTATCTTGCAAAAGCAAAGTAATCACACAACAGCACATTCCAATAGTTCTTGTCAAAGTGATTAATAATGACTGAGCTTCCCCTAGTCTCCAATGCTGCCTCATAAACAACTGTGAGCAAAATGTTATCTTTATGACACAAATGAACTGGCACTGTCTAACTGTCAAAATGCACTGAAATAAGAGGCAGCCTTCAACTGCTTAGAAATCAGTTTATGAGCCTACATAGGTTTAGCTTTCAACAAAGAAAATCAAGAAAACAAAGCAAATTTGATGATAAAAGTAAAATAGGAAGTTGTGTAAAATTGCATGCTCTATCTGATTCATGAAAGATAGTTTAAATGTGAATTGAATGTCCCTCTGAAAGTGTTTTTTAAAAAAATGTTTTGCTTATTTTTTAAGATAATTATGCTTATTTTTAGACTCTTAGGGGCCTGTATAAGAACGTGCAAGCGGACATGATCCAATATTGCGGATTATGTCCGCTGCACATCGATAAATGCATACGCTCTGGGCATTTATCATTGCACCAACAGTTCTGGTGAACTGCTGGTGCAATACTGCCCCTTGCAGATTCGCGTATTGGATCGGGTTGATTTCCTGCGATGTCTGTCTGCCGCCTCAGAGCAGGCGGATAGGTTATGGAGCTGCGGTCTTTAGAAAGAAAGCTCACCAGAAACACGGGGTCTCGCGCTCCATACGGAGCTTGATAAAAAGGCCCCTTAGACTCCTGCTGGCTCCTGTTATCTGTCTTTTCATATGCATGGGGGGGAGTGTGCTCTTCTTGTTTACCCAGCCCCTATCAGTGGGTGTCCCAGACTAACTTCATCAACAGTGCTAAACTGAAAGTTTTTAAAAGGTTTTATACTAGATGTTTATATTAGTATCTGCATAGTCTTCTTTACAGTAATGTCTATTACATGCTGTTATATTAAAATTGTTTTATACTGTCCCTTTAAGGCTTAATTGGACATACCTGTATGACTAAAATCTAACATTTAGTGCCTGACTTCCTGTCCCTAACATTATTCATTATTATTACTATGGCAGGATTGGACAGGAGATTAAAGACCCTGTTTACATTATGACATACAAAGGAGATGATTAGCAAAACAATTTTGCTCATTCCTAACCTTCTTGCACCAAATGGCACAAACAAATGAATGAATTGATTTGGTCACGCAGTCCTTTGTTTTTTGTCTGTTTCATTCAGTAATGTATTCAGTTGTTCATGTATCAGACAACTGGCAGAATCCGCATAAATTTAGAAAAAAATTGTAACTGTCCTAAGAAAAATGCACATTTCTAATAAATTTACCATACTTTAATTTACCTTACTTTCACTTCTAGTTTTGCATATATTTCTCTTTCTATTAGTGCATTAAGCTTATTTAGCATTTTCAGACAAACTCTCCAGCTTATATTTTGCAAGGTAAAGAGTGAGGCTTGGAGGCATTATGGGCCAAATTACGAGTGGAGCGCAAAATTGCAATTGAGCACTGGTATTTGAAGTGGCTCTTAATGAGAACGCGACTTTGCATTCGCATTGCATGAAAGTTTTGCACTCAATAGAGTGCACTTCCACAGGCTCCAATAGGAGCCTTGTTCTAATGCCGTGAGACACCCAACACCCGCCAACTTTAACCACTAAAAACTGTTTTTATTAACAAAATCTAAAATATACTGTATTTTGGGGCTGATTGGGGCACTTTTGGAAAATTAACCAGATCTGATCTCTGGTTAATTTTTGGAGCGCTAATTGCTACTGCGAGCTTGCAGTAGCAATCACCAGCCACTTGTAATGGCTGATTATTTATCATGCGCCTGTAAATAGGCGAATTTGCCCATTTACAGATGCAGGATAAATTAGCACTCCACTTGTAATCGAGCCCAAAATTGTTAGAAAAATCATTAAGACTTGTGAGAAAACTTCAGAAACACACATGGAATGTGGCTGTTCAGTCTACTTGCCAAGTTTGCAAGACTGGGAGAAATTTTAAGTCGCTCCTTTAAAAAATTGGGGGGATTCGTCTCACTTCCAGTCTCTAGTCCCCAAGTCCCCACTCACATGTATATAGTTAGCATATATCATATATCAGTGGGCTAATTGTGGTTGGTTCTTCAGCATAGAAAATATTTCCCTTAAATGTTTACAATGCAAAATTGTTTTTGTGAATTAAATGTACAAATCTTATTAATAGCTGTAGAATTGTATTTCCCTACGCTTTTCCTTATAAAAATAAAGTTAATTTTAGTTTTAGTGTATTCTCCATTTTGAATCTTTGCAATTTTTCAATCGCTGACTAAAAATGTGTATGTAAATTAAAACTTGTCTTAAAATCCCTTTCATATTAATGTGTGAACTGTATTAAACAGAAACTCCCCTCACCCCCTCCTTTTTTCTTGCTCATTATCTTGTCCCTCAATGTCTTCCGTTTTAATGACTATATATCTATTTTTTGTCACCTAATTAACAATTACTTAAATGAGGAATTGTTACTGATTAGCACAACCAACTAAGCTTTCAACATGAATATGCTAATGCTCTAGATACACTATCATTTTCATTACTGTTGCAGTATTTGCTTTAAGCAAAACTTTCTGATTTGTATAGACAAAATTCAATGGAGGTTTTACTTATTTCTAAAATAACACCTGCATTTTCTTTTATCTGACAAAGTACCATGACCCTAAATTGTCCCCTAAAAAATACTAATAAGAACAATGTATCTTTTGGGTAGACCATGATGCAGCTGTGTTCTCAGTAATCTTAAAAAGCAGAGGGACCCCACGTGTTTTTTTTTTGTTTTTTTTTAATGAGGTTAAAATAAGTAACTTATTATATATAATAAATGTTTGCTATTCAATAGTCATATACGTATATGCGAATTTCTTAAAGTGCAAATGTACTATCACTTTTAGCTATCTCAAAATGCATGTGTAAGCACATTTGACTATTTATAAACCTGTGATGTCCATAAAAATAAAACAGTTTTTTGCATATTACTTAACATTTATTTATAATATGCTTAATTGATCTACTTACAGCTTAAGCATTGTTTGTCTTTGTATGTAGATAACCAGTCTTTTCAACACTATATGAAACTGTTTATTAGTGATTTCACCCTGAAAAGGAATAGATTAAAGCAAGTGATAATTCTGATCATAGCAGAGTGTGTTTGAGCCTATCAGAGGAGTGCCTTTTCTAGGGCTTTTAGAATATTATTTATCTTTATTTTTCTAGTGCTATTAGAATATTATTATTATTATTATTATTATTATTATTTGTCTCATTGAACATTTCCTGTATTGAAATCCCCCCCTGCAAAAAAAATGTTCTCAGCCAGCTCAATTTGTGTTCAATATAATCCTTTTGCAATTTTGCTAGGTTTTATATTTACTTTTTTGTGTAATTGAAATTGTTAGGTGCATTGACTATTTTCTGATTAAAGGGATATGAAACCCAATTGTTTTCTTTTACGATTTAGAGCATGCAATTTAAAGCATTTTTCTATATTTATTCCTATTATTAGCCACCAATCAGCAATCCCTACCTAGGTGCTGAACCAAAAATGGTCCGGCTCCTAAGCTTACCATCCTGCTTTTTTTTCAAATAAAGATACCAAGAGAAGGGGAAAAAAAGATGATAGGAGCAGGGTGGTCTTTAACACAGAGCAAAAGGGGCAGCTGCCCAGGGCCCAGTCTTTTTTGTGGGGCCCAAGAGTCCTTAAAAAAAAAAGAAATGTAAAAATATATTTTAACATGTCTCCACACTGCCCACTGGATAGACTTAGACAAAGTATTAAACGACTTAAACACAAAAGGGACAATTTAGAAGCTAAGTTATTTAAATCAATTATGCAGAACCTTGCAATTAAGGACGTGTGGAGACTCCAGAATCCTGAAGGTAGGTAAACAGGTTACCTGTTTATCCAAGGCCCAAAAAACGTTGTCTAGAATCGATTTGTTCCTCATTAATGAAAGACTAAGCATGTCAGAAGTAAAGGCAGGGATACTACCTTTTTTTTTATCTGATCATGGCCCCATTTATTTGGATTTTCAGCTGAACCATCCTAAATACAGACCACTACGCTTCACTTTCCCTTCATTTCTTGCGTCCAATCTTAAATTTAAAAACTGTCTCAAACATAAATTTTCTGTTTATGTTCAACACAATCAGGATTATATAGACTCTTCTGTGGTATTCTGGGAAGCTGCAAAGGCAGTTCTCAGGGGCAAAATTATTGCATATAGTGCCATGAGATCTAGGAAAATAAGATTAAGAGAGAAATAAATCACTAATTCAGTAATTAATTCCTATAATTCCTGTTTGCTGGAGAAATCACCAAAAAATTGGGCGAAATACATCAGGGCTAAAAATGCTAGGGACATGTTCGCAGTTTTTCAGGAAACGCAGAGGGATTTAAAACTTCAAGCTAGAATCTACAGATTTGGGAACAAATCTGGCAAACTCCTGGCTAATCTGGTTAAAAGGGAGAAGAAGTAATCTTCTATCGAGAATATCCAACAGGATGGTACCATTCTTGACAAGCCCGAAGAAATCTCAGGGACATTCGTTAGATATTGCCAGGATCTTTACTCCTGCAAGAGCTTGAATCTCGCCCAATCAGAGCATTTCTGGAGTGAAATTACCTGTCCCAAAATCTCAGCCGAATCGGAATCGGAAATTGCAAAGGCCATTACAGATCTTGCCCTGAACAAAGCATCAGGTCAGGAGGACCAGATGGCCTGCCAAACGAGTTCTACAAAATCATGAATACTGAAATTATCTCATATCTTTATAATCTATATAACAGTATGTATGTTAAGGGAGACCTGGTAGCCACCTCTTTCTCTGCCTCTCACACAATTTTAATTCTTAAAAGCGGGAAAGATCCCTCCCTCAAGGAGTCATGTAGACCCATAGCCCTTTTAAATTCAGACTACAAAATTCTCTGTCATTGCTAAGCGGCTTCTGCCAACACTTGTTAATATCATCCATTCAGATCAGGCCGGGTTCCTATATAGGCGTAACTCTTCAGCAAAAATCAGAGAAGCCCTGGTTGTCACAGAATACTTTAGGACCCTGGAGACGCTGGGGAGGGGGGGGACGAGGGAGCCCCTGACTTAGCAATTGTTTCAATTGATGCAGAAAAAGCATTCGATTCAATCCACTTTGATAATTTATTTACCTCATTAGCCAATTTTGGCTTTAGGGGCAAATTTCTTAATTTTATAATCAACCTGTATAAAGAAACACTGGTAGTTAACAACATTGTGTCTCCACAGATAACTCTTGGGACGGGAACTCATCAGGGGTGCCCTCTCTCCCCCCTACTCTTTGACGTCTCAATTGAACCCCTAGCAATTATGGTTAGACACCAATTAACAGGTATCAAATTGGGCAACCAGGTAATAAAAAATCGCTCTTTATGCGGATGACTTACTATTGTACCTATCAGATACCAAAACCAGTATACCTAAACTTCTGGAAATCGTTGCTCGATTTGGGTCCTTCTCGGGGTATAAGGTTAATAACGGCTGCGCCATTGAAATTAATGTAGCTTGCTCCTGCTACTAGACCAGACCGGGAGTGAGCTACATTCATTTTAATGGCACGACCGGGCACACTGTGACTAGACAGTGTTGCCGTGATGCGCTGTGGAAAAACCAGACCTGCTCAGTAGAGCAATGAGCGGCGTTCTTGAAAAAGGAGTTTTTACATAAAATTTCTCTGCAATACTTTACTGTATAAATCTGCCGGTAAGCTAAAGTGCAGAATTATATTTATCAGTGAAATGCTAACTAAAAATATGCTTCCAATAAACAATGAAAATATCTGATTTGAAAAGGCTAAACGTGAAGAGGGCTTATCTGCAGCCATACACATGCAGATAATGATCAACCTCATAATGAGAAAGAGAGCTTCTTTGTTACATTCTAATGATACCAAATTAGGGTTTCCAACCAGTCAGTAGTTTTCAAGGGTCAGGTCAATGTAGATAATCAAGAACACTGTCATTTAAGTAAAGGCCCTGTTAGAGTGAAACATCTTCCTTGTGTGTTGGAATCTATTTTTAAACAATTTATCTTTTACAATCTGTCCTGGCAGCTTTAGTTTTTGAGCTATGCTGTGTAAATATATATTTTTCAAATTAGCATAGCTGGTATTTTTTTTCCCAAGAAACATGGCACCCCTGTATAAAATAAAGTACTTATCTGTAGGTTCCTGTTGCGTTCATGTAGATCTTTATATATTTTTATTATAAAATCATTTTTATTTCATTTCAATATCCTTGCTGTCTATATTTAACTTTTTAAAAATAACATTTCTTTATACGAACAATGGGCCAGCTATTGTTAGCGTGGGTCACAATTAACAATATTGCGCCCATGCTAACTTGCACGTGTATTACAAGTTGAAAGTAAATAAGGGAGCACAGTATACATTTGTGCATTGGGTTAGCACAAGTGGAGACCTAGCATAAAGAGTAAGAGTTTAAAATGTATATATATATAAAATATATATATATATATATGCATACTGTATATGTTTATATTTATGTATTTTTATATATATATATATATATATATATATATATATATATATATATATATATATATATATATATATACACACACACTTTGGAACCCTTCCCACTAAAATACATTTAAAGAAGAAGAATAATATTTAATTAATTTTAATATTTTATAATATTTTTTACTCCACAGTGGTACAAACGTTGGTACCCGAAATTTCTGAAGTCATTCTGTAGGAGTGTTTGAAACCACGCAAATATACTTGTGAAGTATTACAGCAGACTGTCTACAGACGGGTCAGATATGAAGTTTGAATATCTAATGACTGAAATTGTGGATTCTCACATCCCCTGGTTTGGGAACTCCCAATAATTACTTGATATTCCTGTGTGTAAAAGCGGTTTCGCTATGGTAGCGTTTAGCATGGGTTGCCTCAGCAAGATATAGCTCCCTCTTGATGATTGCAATGGAGCTTCCATAAAAGTATTTATATGTATATATACATGACCGGTCACTTTACTATAATATGTGGTATCTATTTATGTCTTTTATCTGATGTGTCAATTGCATTCTGCTGGGTTAGAATTATATTTTCTTTTATTATCAGTGCCAGTTAAGGGAGGGCACTCTCAGGATTTATACACATCAAAGTTAGTTTATTGTTGATAACAACAACGTTAGAAAGTCATAAGGTCGACGTTTCGGCTTACATAGTGGTGTTGTTTTGCTGGTGGTGTTGTGTGCGGCTGCAAGTCGATGTTGTGAGTTGTTCATCTGTCTTGATGAAGGCTTCTATGTAAGCCGAAACGTCGACCTATCCTTATGACTTTCTAACGTTGTTGTTATAAACAATAAACTAACTTTGATGTGTATAAATCCTGAGAGTGCCCTCCCTTTCCTAGCTCTTATCTACAATCCATTGAGGATTGCACCCAGGTGCTTCATTATTAGTTGAAGCTGGAGTGCTGGAACACGTGCTAATTGGATAATATATATATATATATATATATATATATACATATATGTATATATATATATATATATATATATATATATATTAGCACACTCACAGGAACAAACAATTGGCTCAATAACATTGTTAGCCTGTTCTATGGCGATTTACCACCTGGGTGCAGCATCTTTTACCAAGTAATGCTTTTCACAGAGTAGAACTTTCCTGTAGTATATCAGTCTGATCCCACCTATTACGGTCAGTTCAGCGCTGAAATACCAGGCAATTCCTCTCTGAACAAGGAACACATCAACCCCAGACGATCGTTTCGGCCTTCATTGGGCTTCGTCAGTGAGGTGTAGCCATAATCCTCTAAGCACACTGACCAAGGAGTCTACGTCTGGTTGCCCCTTTTTCCCATAGGGAGACTAAATACACACAGAGAGAAGCACACTCACATATATAAATTTATATTTAAAAATAAAAAGAACATTTTCTTCTAGCGCAGTTGGTGTAGCGCAGTGTCGAGTTATCATGGTTGCGATATCCAGAGTCCTAAAGATAGTATGCCTGAATATTTTGCTCCCGCGCTAGCTTTTTACTTTTAATTTGTTATAATAACATTTTAACTTGAGCACATTTAGTGCACAAGCGGAGTTTTTTTTTTAGCATGCCACTAGTAAGAAATGCACAAAACAGTTACACATATAAAGTCTTTTTGTTCTGTGCATGTATACATTATATTGAGACAATATTAACGATCAGAAAAATATATTCAAGAATTTTCATTTGGAAATAATATCCAAAATATGAATAAAGCAAATCAATAAAAAGATATTACTGCACTGATTTTATAGTTATCAGGTTACAGCTAATTAAACAATTTTTTTTACATGTGACAAAATTACAACAAATATATAATTAATTACCAAATAAAATATCAACTAAATTATTTTATTTGCAGTAGGATGTGTTTAAGAGAATAACAGAAGTGCTGACACATTTCAGAGTTAGGGTCTGATGATTAAAACTTACTTGCCTGAAGAGAAATCACACAAAATTTTCTGGGAATTTTTTGAACATTTTATTTTAATCTATGTGTCTCTCTTTCACATATAGAACTCTGTGTAGCTAGATTAACAGTTCACATGTTAAAATTTGCATTTTTAAATACATTTTGAGGGACCTCACAGTGCTGACAAGACTGCTTAGAAAATCTCACCAAAGTGGAGAGCTTTAGATAATTAAACCCAAAGTGATAATTATGTTAAGGTATAACAAAATGCTTACATTAATTGACTTATTCTTTACTGACCCAGCATTATTGTTGACTGCTAAAAGCAAGAATTTGTCGACAAACCAGAAGAATGATCTTGCCTGATCAAAATATAGTACCTCAACTAAAAATATAATAGTATAATTTTAATTAGCAGATCTTTTTCAGAAAAGGTTTAGTTCATATTAATCCGTGGTCTGAGGTCTTCCCAAAAAGTAGCTTATGCTGGTCTCATTCTGTACATTATTATGCTTTCTCCATTCAATAAGGCATGCCTCCTATACTATCTAGACAGGGCATGGTCTTCATATATGTAGTACAGCGTAAGTCTGTAGTCTTCCTATAGCACTTATTGCCCCTCTTATGGGCATGAGTGTGTATTTTGTGAAAAACTTTTAACTGCACCCCCACATGTAAGGTACATTCATGTTAATAATTGGATAACTTTAATTACATCTTAATTAAAATTTCTGTTGTTGAACTATGATTTTACTGTCAGCATATTTTCTCATTACAGATGGCACTAGTCTCTAAGCAATAACGGTTGTATAAATGTTTTGTAAATAGGAACTTTAAAACATGGCAATATGTTTTTTTTTCATGCTTTAACTAAGGTTAAAAAACGTTAATGTTTTCTCATAAAGAGACTTGCTGGGGCCATATATAAATGTTAATATACCCATGGCAATAGAATAATCAAAATAATTATTCAACTATCTTGGGGCTAGATTACTAGTGGAGTGTTATTGTTTGTGTGCAAGTGATATTGGGTTTTCGCAGCTGTTTGCATGCAAGTAAATGCGAATGCATGAGCACAGTCGAGATTTATGTTAGAATGATAACTGTGACCACAGAACTATGGTTAACTGTTATGCTTATTAAAAAAGTTGCACAAAACACATAAAAAATACATTTAAATGTACAGTTACACTCATAATAACACTATCTAATAAAATTATAAAAAATAAATTTCAATAAAAAGTTATATGGGATCAAAGATATGAGGTCACATGTGTTAGAAAAAAAGGACTGCAAAAAGCTTTAATATATAGATACACACATATACATGTCTAAATATGTGTGTGTATATATATATATATATATATATATATATATATATATATATATATATATATATATATATATATATTATATATTTATATGTATTTATATGTGTATTTATTTATTTACAGACATGTAAACACATATAAACACATATAGTATATGTATAGATATATAGACATATACAGTGCCCTTCACTAATATTGACACCCTTGGTACATTTGAGCAAAGTAGGCTGTGAAAAATGGTCTTTATTGTTTAACCTTTTAATCTTTTGTTCAAAAAGTACACAAAAATACTCTGCTCTCATGGATATCAAACAATTGCAAACACAACACAATTATTGGCACCCTTTTAGTCAATACTTTGTGCTACCTCCCTTAGCCAAGTTAACAGCTCTGAAATCTTGCCTACAGTACCTCATAAGGTTGGAAAATGCATGGGAAGGGGTCTGAGACAATTTCTCCATACAGAATCTCTCCAGATCCTTCAAATTTTGAAGGTTCACGCTGGTGGACTCTCCTCTTCAGTTCACCCACAGGTATTCTATGGGGTTCAATTCAGTGGACTGGGATGGCCATGGCAGGACCTTGATTTTGTGGTCAGTAAACAATTTCTCTGTTGATTTTGATGTATGCTTTGGATCATTGCCCTACTGGAAGATTATATCACAGCCCATTTTAATATTTCTGGCTGAGGCAGTCAAATGTTCATTTAATATCTGTTGAGTCCATGATGCTATGTATCCTAACAAAATACATAGGCAAAAAAAAGTCCCAAAACATTAAAGAACCACCATCATATTTAACCATGGACACAAGGTACTTTTCCATATGGCACCTCTGGTGTTTATTGCGAAAAAGCTCTATTTTGGTTTCATCTAACAATAGAACCCGATTCCATTTAAAGTTCAAGTAGTGTCTGGCAAACTGAAGATGCTTGAGTTTGTTTTTTTATAAGAGTGAAGGCTATTTTTCTTAAAACCCTTCCAAACAAATTGTGGTGATGTAGGTGAGGTCGGATTTTAGTTTTGGAGACTTTCTGACCCAAAGACGCAACTAACTTCTGCAATTCTCCAGCTGTGCTCCTTGGAGATATGTTGCCGACTCAAACCATTCTCTTCACAGTGTGTTGAAAACAATATAGACACACCTCCTCTTCCAGGTTGATTCAAAACATTTCCAGTTGACTGGAACTTCTTAATTATTGCCCTGATGGTTGAAATGAGCATTTTCAATGATTTTGCTATTTTATTATAGCCACTTCCCATTTTTTGAAGCTCAACAACCTTTTGCTGCACATTACAGCTATATTCCTTGGTCTTATCAATTGTGATGATCAAAGGAATTTGGCATATGTGTTACCTCATATTTATACACCTGTGGAACAGGAAGTCATGGTTGAACAATTTCCTGTTTCTAGTCACCTAGGTGTATTAAAAAATGTAAAAGATCAATGGGAATATACTTCAAATATATATAGATATACTGTATACACTGTATATGTTTTATAAACCTGTGTTGTGTTTGCAATTGTTTAATATTCATGAGAGCAGAATATTTGTGTTTACTTTTTGAACAAAAGATCAAAAGGTTAAACAATAAAGACAATGTTTGCCAATATTAGTGGAGGGGACTGTATATAAGTGCATTGGAGCCCTTTGCAGTCAAGTAGATGAAAACATGAAAAATCATATTTATGCAATATTTATATTTAATAAAGTGTTATATTGTGTATTTACTTTAAATATTTCACATTCCAATGTTCTGCACATAGAAGAATATGTTTTATGTATTTTTAAATATATATATATATATATATATATATATATATATATATATATATATATATATATATATATATATATATATATATATATATATACATATATATACCTATATATAAAAATTAGGGTTTATTTATTATGTTATATTCACCTTTATAACTTTGTTGTTATTTCTCTTTTTAAATGTTCTTTTTTTGTAGGGTTGTTAGGCTGGAATATTTATTTTTAGTATTGCCAGTTGTTAAAAGTGATAGTTTACATCAATTTCCATACAACTGCATGTAATAGACACTACTATAAAAAAGAATATGCACAGATACTGATCTAAAAATCCTGTATAAAACATTTAAAAACTGACTTAGCACTGTTGATGAATTTTAGGCTAGGACACCCGGTGAAAGGAGCTTGGAAAACAAGAAGAGCAGACACTTCCCCCTCTCCTCTTCAGCATACATCTAAAACTTTTGGACTTTGTTAGGAGTCTGAAAATCAGCACAATGTTATTAAAAAATAACCAAAACTATACATTTTTACAAACACTCCCAGATGGGCTATATAAATGGATCATCTATAAAACATTTATGCAAAGACATATCTAGTGTACAATGTCCCTTTAAGTAATTGATGTTTTACTGTAGCCAAATGTCATTTGATGAGGTCAGGAAGTGAAACTATAAAGACTAACTGTAAGAGCTCCTAATTTGAAAATGTTAATCAGGACACACAAACAAATCTAACAGATCCAATAATATGAATGAAAGCTAAGCTATAGAGGGAGCAATCCTCTAAGTATAAATCAAATAATGGAAAATCTCAGAAAATGTAGTGGAATTGTTGGGTGATTTCCACAGGAACCCAGTAAAGGTTTAAAACTGTAATGCACTAACAGCTAGATTACGAGTTTTGCGTTATGAGTGAAAAAGCATCGTTATGCTTCATAACGATGCTTTTTCCCTTACGCCGCTATTACAAGTCTTGTCGGTATAGGTGTACCGCACATCTTTTTGGCTTTCACACAATGTCAGTACACTCTATAACCACAAGATCCGTACCACCATCTAAAGTCAGTAGTTATGAGTTTTACGTTACAATGCTGTAGCAAAAAACTCATAACTAAACTGCTATAAAGTACACTAACACCCATAAACTACCTATTAACCCCTAAACCAAGGCCTTCCCGCATCGTAAACACTAAAATAAAATTATTAACCCCTAATTTGCCGCTCCGGACATCGCCACCACTTAAAAAATGTATTAACCCCTATTCCGCCGCTCCCCGACATTGTCACCAGTATAATAAACTTATTAACCCCTAAACCGCCGCCCTCCCGCATCGCAAACACTATTTAAGTATTATTAACCCCTAATCTGCCATCCGCCCACACCGCAGCTATAATAAACCTATTAACCCCTAAAACCGCTGCCCTCCTACATCACTACATAAATATATTAACCCCTAAACCTAACCCTAACCCTAATGTAACCCTAAGACTAAGTCTAACCCTAACGTAACTCTAACACCCCCTAACTTAAAAATAATTAAAATAAATCTAAATAAAACTTACAATTATTACCTAAATAACCTATTTAAAACTAAATACAAACTTACCTGTAAAATAAAACCTAAGCTAGCTACAATATAACTAATAGTTATATTGTAGCTAGCTTAGGTTTTATTTTTATTTCACAGGTAAATTTGTATTTATTTTAACTAGGTAGACTAGTTAGTAATTAGTTATTAACTATTTACTAACTACCTAGTTAAAATAAATAAAAAGTTCTCTGTAAAATAAAATCTAAACTGCCTTACACTAAAAACTAACATTACAATAAAATAAAAAAATTTAATTAATGAAATACAATAATCTAAATTACAAAAAAAAACCCACTAAATTACATTTTATTTTATTATAATGTTAGTTTTTAGTGTAAGGCAGGTTAGGTTTTATTTTACAGGTAACTTTGAATTTATTTTAACTAGGTAGTTAGTAAATAGTTAATAACTATTTACTAACTAGTCTACCTAGTTAAAATAAATACAAACTTACCTGTGAAATAAAAATAAAACCTAAGCTAGCTACAATGTAACTATTAGTTATTTTGTAGCTAGCTTAGTTTTTATTTTACAGGTAAGTATGTTTTTAGTTTTAAATAGGTTATTTAGGTTATAATTGTAAGTTTTATTTAGATTTATTTTAATTATATTTAAGTTAGGGTGTCTTAGGTTTAGGGTAAGGTGCAGGGTTACGTTAGGTTTAGACTTAAGGTTAGGGTTAGGGGTTAATGTATTTTTGTAGTGTTAGTGATTTGGGAGGCCAGAGATTTAGGGGTTAATAACTTTAGTATAGTGGCGTCGACATTGGGGACGGCAGATTAGGGGCTAATAAGTATAGGTAGGTGGCGGCGATGTTCGGGCCAGCAGATTAGGGGTTAATAACTGTAATGTAGGTGGCGTCGATGTTAAGGGCGGCAGATTAGGAGTTAATAAGTGCATTTAGGGGGAGGCGCTGTTCAGGCCAGCAGATTAGGGGTTAATAACTGTAATGTAGGTGGTGGCGATGTTAGGGGCAGCAGATTAGGGGTTAATAACTGTAATGTAGGTGGTGGCGATGTTAAGAGCAGCAGATTAGGGGTTAATAACATTATGTAGGTGACGGCGATATCGGGGAAAGGCAGATTTGGTGCTAATAACTATAATATAGGTGGCGACGATGTTAGGGGCAGCAGCTTAGTAGTGTTTAGATGTGTTTTTTTAAGTCAGGGTGTTAGGTTTAAACATAACTTTTTCTTCCCCATAGACATCAATGGGGCTGCATTACGGAGCTTTTGTTTCCGCGATCACAGATGTTAGGCTTTTTTTTAGTCAACTCTTCCCATTGTTGTCTATGGGAAAATCGTGCATGAGCACGTCAAAACACCACTTGTATTTGGGTAAGGTATGCAGCTCAACACAACCATATCGCCCGTACAAGCTGGGTTTTACAAAACCTGTTAAAAGCAGCGCTATAGGGAGGTGAAATACCATCACTTTTGTGGCGGTCGTTAATTTCCCTATAGCGCTCAAAACTCGTAGCTGTAATTGAATTCATTTATAAAATTCTTATAAAAAGTGTTTAACGTTATTTTAAAAAATCAAATATTATGCTTTCTGGCAGAGTCATGCTTTTTCCCCATTCATTAACCTTAAAAGTATACTTTAAATTCAATTAGAAAAAAATGAAAAAAATTCCTTTCAAAAGTCTTTATTGTTGTAGTTTTATTTTCTAATTTGCTCTATTCCCTTGCTATCTGTTGATAAAAAAGAATACCTTTCAGAAAGACTAGATTGACATACTATATTATACCCTCTAAAAGCTGACTGAAAAGCCTTCTGACCTTGCAGCAGTATGGAGTTCCTAGACAAATTGCTCTACAACATAGAGAAGATCACTTTGAAGATCTCAAACAGAGCCTACTTAGACTCTTGGAGCACGCTACGCAACTACCACAAACTACGCTACCTGCATCAGACCATGGGGTATATCAAGATCAGCCCACCCAGGCAAGTGTTTGTCTGGAAAAAAGAAGAGACAAACCTAACTACCCTGATCTTCCATATAGAGCAGATGATCCACCTTATTTTATGAGGTTGAGCTCTAGTACCGAGACCATCTCTCCTAGCTCAAACTGGGTCTTGTTGAGTGGGAGCTTACTGCTTGCTGCCCTAAAAGATTCTCAGAGCAACCACACAATTTTTCTTCCAGCGGACAGTAATGGAAGAGTGGAAAACCCGACTGCATATTTTTTTTTTTACTGGCTGGAGTTCAATTGCAATTGGCCAACTACTTCAATTTAAACACGGTTCTTTCCTCATTGCTCTTACCCTGTGAGACATATCGGTATCAGGAAGATTACTATCCTGAACTATCCGGACTGCCATAGGACTGGGGTGGGCTAAAACATCCATTTAAAACTAATTATACATATGCTGTGATCTAGAACTATAATGTTTTTTCTTAATTTGTGCTTACTCCTGTGGAATGCTTATGTCTTATTTCTTCATAGTGGACTATAATTTTTTACTTATAAGCATGATGCAGTGGTGGAAACATCACCTATCCCACTTATATTCTTTCTATAGTCTCAGTTAAACATATAACCTATAGGGATCATAAGCCTCAGAAACGTTACTCACTTAAACCTGCAAGTAGCATATAGCTAGGGGGTCCTTGGTTTATCTTGAGATAGAGGAGCCATCTTTGGTACGGATGAATGATACTATCTTGGAAATAAGGTTTATTCATATTTACCCGTATGAGTACCTCCACTTGTTAAGTACTTAGTAATTATGAATGGCATAACCTACTTGAGTTCCTATCCTACATAAGTTCATAACTAACCTCAGTGTAGATGTTGCCAGTGGCCAGGACAGCATTGCAGACAACAAGGGAGGAATGAGGTATGTCAGCTATTTTATATGGAACAACGATAAGGTATAATTTTCCTCTATTGGTACACAGGTAGTATTAGTGCCCCATTTGTAGATGGAATCTCCTTTCTGAACCTTTTGCAGGTTTATCTCGTATAAGGATTCACCCTATTTTGCTACATTTAGAAATAGTTCTTTAGTTCACATGTATATTCACAGCCTGCTAAATATTTAACTTTCCCATAAGTTCTAGAATATTCTAGTACCCATATTGCTAAATGGCAGCTTTAGAGAGGTTTAATAAGTTAATTGAATGAATACATATTTGTAATACTATTTATAGTGTTCTTATGTCTAAATTAACTCTACATTTCTCTAGCCATTACAGTCAACAACCCTAGATAGTTAGGGGTAGATTTATCAAAGCTTCAACTGATAATGTGCTGGAAGTCCGCGTCAAATTAGATGCAAATTGAATCCGCCATAATTAACAAAGCATCAACATCCTCAAATGTTGAAATATGTGATGTAATATACACTCCTGCGTGATTAATCCAACGCAGATCGATGCTTGTGTTATTCGAGCGGAATACTGATCATTCGCCCTCATATTCGACTCTATTTGAACCCCTTGCCAAGTTATCAAATATTATGATATACTGATCATTTGCCCTCATATTTGACTCTATTTGAACCCCTTGCCAAGTTATCAAATATTCAACAGGCACGCTCGCGTTTATTCTGACGCAGAGTACCTATCATTCAAACATCCACCTCAGAGGCCACAAATGCCATAGAAATCAACAGAACATTGAAATATTTGTGATAGTTTGTAGACACTGATACAAATAAAACCAATACAAATCTTTTAAATTGCATTCTCGTTCTAAATTATATTTGGAAATGTTAATAAACATAAAGCAAAGAAGGGGAGCAGAGCTAAGAGAAGCAATTGGGTATCTACTATGGTATATAAATTAATAGAGGTTGATACCAAATAGCTAGTGAGTTCAAATGCGGACATTTGTTATATCAAATAGTGATCTAAAATTTAACAATTATAGTATGCAAATAAATATAAATGATATATAAAACAATTAAGTATGGGTAAGAGAATGACTTTATTCTTAACAATCCTATACCACAATAAAATAATGATATGGATCCGGATCCTCTACTCATAAAAAATAACACTATTGCAATAGTCTATAATGGACCAAGTGGTATAAAATATATACGATATCTAAAAAATATGAAATATATATAAAAACAATGGGGAGATGAAATGTATGACAGCAAAATAGGAAAAAAAGTGTCCAAGTGCTATTTGTCCATTTTAGTTTCCAAAAAATATAAGAAACAGGGTCAGTGATAAAAATAAATAGATTTTCCAATGGTTGTGCACATTCATAGGAAGGTGTCCTTTAAGTGAGGGGAGTGTTATTCCAAATGTGATAAAGTGGTGATATAAAGTACCTTAACACCGCTGATGAATAGTGGTGAAGTATCCTGTGTGTCAGCCTGTCAGCCAATACAGCTGCGTCATCACACAGGCATCCGTTCCTGGATCTTGTGATGACTCTCTAAATAAGAGAGTGCAGTCACTCAATGGCTTCGTGGTAAGCCTGTTTCCAGAGTATTGCTGAATATTTCTTCTTCTTTACTTGGTTCCTTGAGATGTAGCTGTTACAGGTGTCTGTTCAGTCAGCTCAGTGGGCTGTTGGAGATAAGGGTGGTTTTTTTTTTTAAGTCCTAGCAATATTAAGACTATAGTGTGAGGCAGTATTCATTCTTTATTTTTTCCTCAATGTTAATAAACAGAAAAGTTTGTGATACTTTGTAGATGCTGATACAAATAAAACCAATACAAATATTTTAAATTGCAATGGCAATGTTAATACACCACAATAATATTCAATACACTAAGCAAATATTTTCCAACAAAGGATAGCAAAAGATTGAAAAATATTCCATACAAAAAAATACCTGCAAATGTGTTTAAAATTGCATTTTATTTCCCACAAAGGATAGCAAGGCAATGACAACTATTCCATGAAAAAATACATGCAAATGTGTTTAAAATTGCATTCTTTTTATAAGCCATGCTTGACAATGTTAATACACCACATTGTTTTTTAATATTACAGTCTAAAAACAACATAATCAATAACTAACCTTTTAAGCCTCCACGACACTGCCATCATAACAATGCTTTTTCCCTACCGCTGATATTACAAGTCTTGCAGGTATAGGTGTACCGCACACTTTTTTGGCCGTCATGCAACATCAGTACCGCACTTTTAAAAAAGTCCTTTTTTAATGGGACTTCCATAGCGCCGATATTACGAGTTTTGCTGTGAGGCCAAAAAGTGAGTGGTACACTCTATACCCATCTAAAGTCAGTAGTTATTAGTTTTATGTTACAAAGCTGTAGCATAAAACTCACAACAAAACTGTCACAAAGTACACTAACACCCAGAGGACTCCGTATGAGCACCTGTCCTACCTTATTACGGAACAATAAAGAATACTGCAATACATTTGAAGCTATCTTGAACAAATGTTCTTACGACCTAATGGTACTTACCATAGAGTCGCTCCTGAAGGAGATGGATTTGCAGGAAACAAAGATCAAGGAAAGTCATGATGAGCTGCTTAAAACAATGACAGCAGAAGAAATGTCAGTCTTGGAGACACAGATCGAGGAGAAAATAAAATCAGCACGGATCGAAATCAAGGACACAAAACGGGTCAAGTTCCTCAGAGATGAAGACGATTACCGGAGAGGATATGTTTACAAATGGCGATCCAGCACCAATAGCAACCGGCTAACCAATAGGGGGAGAGGAAGACGCACAGCCAATGCACAACGGATACGTCAGCAAAGAGGAGGAACAACCGGATCGTCATCACAGGATAGTTCATTGGAACAATTCTCTTCCCCTTTAGAGCACAGCAGAGAAGAAAGTACCGCAGAGGGGGCCAAAAACACAATCAGTGGAAACAAAGCTGGAGGCATGACGACAAGTAAACTCAGCAGCAAGAAGAAAGCCCAGAACTGCAAGTAAACTGCATTTTGAAGAGTGACACTACTGTTGTTAACATCTCGGGACATGTGTTATCTATACAAGAGCAGAAATTGCTTGATAAGGGTCTTTCCTTTTGCCCATTCCCTAATGTAAATTTCTTTGAACTTGAAAAAGATCTGTTTAAATTTTTTAGGAATATAAAGTTGAAACATTGGTTTGCAAATACAACTAATCATGTGAATGTATTAGAGAGATATAAAACTTGTGATTGGTCACTATCTTAATTAGGTTTGAGTAAGAAAAATAGATCTTTTAATCCTAATGTAAATGAACACAGTGTAAGTACATATATAAAGTTGGTAGAAAATGATATTGTAAAATTAAAAGAATCACACAAATATAAAAAGATCATTAATACCAACTTTACATATGACAAGAAAGCTTTAAAATCTTTCAAGGGTCAAGCCAACCTCATATTGAAAGGGGCTGATAAGGGAGGGGCCACAGTCCTGATGGACAAAAGCTATTATATTGGGGAGATTGAGAGTCAGCTACAAGATAAAAACACATACAAGAAATTAAGTAACAATCCAATATTTTCAATACAGAAGGAAATAACACATATATTAGATAAGGCACTCAAACAAGGTGTTATCGATAAGAAATTGAAATAATATTTACTTATACAAAATCCACGTACACCAATATTTTACTCAGTCCCCAAAATTAATAAGGACAGCAAAAAGCCCCCAGGCAGACCCATTGTCTCTAGTGTTCAATCAGTATATTCCAACATTTCTATTTTCTTAGATAAAATTTTGCAGTCAGAAGTAAACAAAATGTCATCTTATGTAAAAGACAACCATTTCCTTGAAAAAGCAAAAACTCTTGAATTTGTTTCCAATAGATACATACTTTATACTATGGATGTAAAAAGCCTGTACACATGTATCAAACATGAGACAGGCATTTCCATTGTTATGAAAAATCTTTTAAACAATAACATATGCACAGAAAAACAGGGCATGTTTGTTGAAGATATGCTAAGACTTATCCTTATGCCAATTTATTTATGAACGAAATTGAAGAAAGATTCATCTATGAGAATAGCAAATTTAAACAATATGGTTCAGAATGGTGGAGATATATAGATGATGTCTTTGGCATATGGTGGGGCAACATTGGATCCCTGGAAGAATTTGTGAAGGAGGTAAATTCAGCTGTTAATGGCTTGGAACTCACTATCACCTACAGTGAGGAAAGTGTAACATTTCTAGATACTAGAATAAGTAAAGTGGGAAAAACTTTAGAGTTTGATTTATATACTAAAGATACAGATAAGAACACACTACTTAGGTTTGATAGCTTTCATCCTAGGCCATTGGTAGAATCTCTCCCAAAAAGTCAACTCCTTAGAGTTAAGAGAATTGTGAGCAATGAACAGAAGTGTGATTTAAGGATTGAAGAGATGTCTAATACATTTTTGAAGAGAGGCTATCCAAAAAAAACTAATTGAAGAAAAAAAGATAGACATCTTTCAAAGAGAACAAAAAGAAAGAAATTCCAAAGATAAGGATAATAGAATGGTTTTCATTTCCCAATACAGTCCTCTCAGTAAAGAGATTTCTAAAAGCATATGTAAGCATTGGCACGTACTGAGTGACTGTAATGAGAAAATATCTATATTTAAAAATCCACCTTTAATAGCCCATAGGGGAGTAAAAAACCTAAGGGACCACCTGGTAAAGTCTGATGTAGGCCCTAGTAAAAACATTACACAATCCTATATCAACAAGAAAAAATTGGGCTCATATCCCTGTCTTAATTGCATGAACTGCAGTTCTATAATTAGAGGTAGATTCTTTCACCACCCACATAAGGGTACACAATATGATATTAATGGATATTACACATGTGATACCACACATGTGGTATATCTTATTAAATGCCCATGTTCTTTGTTTTATCTAGGCGATACCACCCGCAAGGTGAAAGATAGAATGAGCCAACATCGCTCAAATATACATTGTGGTAATACTGAGGCACCAGTGTCAAGCCATTTTATTGAAAAAGGACATAACATTAGCCAAATGAGATGGCAAATTATAGATCATGTAAGAATACAGAGAAATAGTCAGGATAGAGAAAAGCTTCTTAAACAAAAAGAGTCCTGGTGGAAATATAAATTAGAAACCATGGCCCCTAAAGGCCTAAATAGAGAACTAGACATCTGTAAATATAAATGCCACATAAAATATGTTCATAATTATTTAGTTTTTGTGTAAGGTTGAGTATGTACACAAAGTATCATGTTTAATACATGTAGCAACATTCTGTACCTAATAATGTAACATTTTGTTTTTAATTAGAAGCAAGTTGTTTTAAATTGTATTGCTATACAGGATTTCACCACTAGATGGTGATAGAGAAGCATTAAGTGCTGAAAAGTTGCCATTTGGCGCCAATACACAGGGTATAAAAGTTTGTATAACATTGCATTAACCCATGCATGATTAAGGGGTATTAACCCCGAATCGTCGCTGTTTTTCAAGTCCTGAAATAAAGATTTTGTCATTTGGAGTGCTGTGGACATTACCTTCTTTGTGGACAGTTGTGAGGTGAATAGGCAGTTCACCAGTCTTCACGAGCACCCTGTATTCAAAAGGTGCTGTTCCTTTCTACTGCTTGTTTTGCTAGTACAGTAACAACCATAGCCTACCTATTAACTCCTAAACCGAGGCCCTCCTGCATCGCAAATAATAAAATAAAATTATTAACCCCTAATCAGCCGCTCCGGACATCACCGTCACTTAAAAAATGTATTAACCCCCTACATCGTCGCCACTATTAAAATTATTAACCCCTAAACCGCCACCCTCCCGCATCAAAAACACTATTTAAATATAATTAACCCCTAATCTGCTGTACGCCCACTCCACCGCTATAATAAACCTATTAACCCCCTAAACCTAACCCTATTAGCCAAAAGAATGCAAGCTCAATCCTATTGGCTGATTGGATCAGCCAATAGGATGAAAGCTCAACAACCAATAGGATTTTTTCCCAATTAATTCCTATTGGCTGATAGAATTCTATCAGCCAATCGGAATGTAAGGGACACCATCTTGGATGACATCATTTAAAGGGAAACTTCATTCTTCAACAGCCATCGGAAGAAGAGGATGCTCCGCGTCGGATGTCTTGAAGATGGACCCGCTCTGCACCGGATGGATGATGATAGAAGACTGCGTGCTTGGATGAAGATTTCTGGCGGCTTCGATGAGGATTTCTGTCCGGTTGGATGAAGACTTCTGCAGGCTTCAATGAGGACTTATGCCCGCTTGGAGGAGGACTTCAATGCCTGGATGAGAATGGATGTCCGGTCTTCAAAAACTGTAAATGGATCGTCGGACATTAGTGTTAGGTTTTTTTAAGGGTTTATTGGGTGAGTTTTATTTTTAGCTTAGGGTTTTGGGCAATGTAAAAGAGCTAAACGACCTTTTAATGGCAATGCCCATCCAAATGCCCTTTTCAGGGCAATGGGGAGCTTATGTTTATTTAGATAGGATTTTATTTGGGGGGGTTTTGTTGTGTGGGTGTTGGGTTTTACTGTTGGGGAGTTTTTGTATTTTTTTTACAGGTAAACAGAGCTGATTTCTTTGGGGCAATGCCCCGCAAAAGGCCCTTTAAAGGGCCATTGGCAGTTTAGTGTAGGCTAGGGTCTTTTTTCTTTTGGGGGGCTTTTTTATTTTGATAGGGCTATTAGATTAGGAGTAATTCGTTCTTATTTTTGATCATTTATTTTTTTATTTTGTGTAATTTAGTGTTTATTATTTTTGTACTTTAGATAATTGTATTTTGTTATTTTCATTTATTTAATTTTATTGTAAGGTTTTAGTGTAAGGCAGGTTAGGTTTTATTTTACAGGTATATTTGTATTTATTTTAACTAGGTAGCTAGTAAATAGTTAATAACTATTTACTAACTAGTCTACCTAGTTAAAATAAATACAAACTTACCTGTGAAATAAAAATAAAACCTAAGATAGATACAATATAACTATTAGTTATATTGTAGCTAGCTTAGGGTTTATTTTATAGGTAAGTATTTATTTAGTTTTAAATAGGAATTAGTTAGTTATTAATTGTAGGTTTTATTTAGATTTATTTTAATTATGTTAAAGTTAGGGGTGTTAGGGTTAGGGTTACTTTAGGGTTAGGGTTAGGGTTACGTTAGGGATTAATATATTTATTTAGTGTTAGTGATGTGGGAGGCCAGAGGTTTAAGGGTTAATAACTTTAGTATAGTGGTGGCTGCGACATTGGGGCAGCAGATTAGGGATTAATAAGTGTAATGTAGGTGGCAGCGACGTTGGGGGTGGAAGATTTATGTAGGTGGTGGCGACATTGGGGGCAGCAGATTAGGGGTTAATAAGTGTAGGTAGGTGGTGGCGACATAGGGGGCAGCAGATTAGGGGTTAATAAGTGTAATGTAGGTGGCAGTGACATTGGGGGCAGCAGATTAGGGGTGATTAGACTATGGGTTTATGTTAGGGTGTTTCAACACACATGTTTTTCCTATAGACATCAATGGGGCTGCATTACAGAGCTTTACACTTGATCGCAGGTGTTAGGCTTTTTTTAGCCGGCTCTCCCCATTGATGTCTATGGGGAAATCGTGCACGAGCATGTCAAAACACTGCTTGTATTTGGGTGAGGTATGGAGCTCAACGCAACCATATCGCCTGCACAAGCCATTTTTTGCAAACCTGTAATAGCAGCGCTATGAAAGGTGAGCAGTGAAAATAACTTGCAAGTTATTAGCGAGCCAGCCATAACGCAAAACTCGTAATCTGGCTGTAAGTTAATTGTACAATCAATATCAAGCCTGAATGTTTGCAGTATTTAACATAACAAAGTGAATTTAAAAAAAGTTCTTTCATGATGCATCTTAATGTAAGGGATTGTGTTTATGAATTTACATATTTGTACAATGTTTTTATCATGTTGTCATAACAGTCTACAGCAATGATGAGTATAATCTAGGACTTGTCACATAATCCTCAATGATTCGTGTTTGTGCTTCATCTCTGACAGATGAAAGTGATGAATCAGGGGACCAGGATCCTGCCCCAGCCATATCGCCGGTGATGGCAGAGCAGGAGGTGGCTGAAGCAGAATGTAAGCTATTATCATATTATGTTTTAACACTTCTATCTTGATACTGAATTGGTACAACATATTTTATTTTGTGTTTTTTAACAATGATGAGTATAATCTAGGACTTGTCACATAATCCTCATTCTAACAATGATTATGGTTTGTGCTTCATATCTGACAGCTGAAAGTGATGAATCAGTGGCCCCAGATCCTGCCCCAGCCATGTTGCCAGTGATGGCAGTTCAGGGGGTGGCTGAAGCAGAATGTTGTTTATATTAAAAAAAATAATCTAAATTATATTGTTGCAGTATTCCTTTAAGTATTCTCTTGAAGGGACATGAAAAACAATATATATATGTTGAATTGGTTAATACATATTTGATTGCTCTTAATTATTTTGCTATCCTTTGATGAAGAGCATCCTATATAATAAAAGGCCAAGTGTGTTTGTCCGAAGCTGTCATGAGCAGTAGAGACTGCGCGCGAGGACAAACACACCTGGCCTTCGAACTGACTTCCTTGCATCTGATTGATTCTGGCGTCGTGTGTGGAGTGGGCGTGGCTGGGCGTGGACGGGCCGGGCATAATGCGGGCGGGGCCGGACATGACACGGGCGGGGCCAGATGCGGCCAGATGCCGATGCGACTGGTGTCAGTGAGACGAGTGAGACTGAGAGCTCTAAAGGAGGGATAGAGAGAGCAGCAGAAGAGGGGGGATAAAGAGAGGGAGAGAGACAGCAAAAGAGAGGGGGAGAGAGACAGCAAAAGAGAGGGGGAGAGAGAGCACAAAAGAGAGGGGGAGAGAGCAAAAAAAAGAGAGGGGGAGAGAGCACAGAAGAGAGGGGGGAGAGAGCACAAAAGCAAGGGGGGAGAGAGCACAAAAGAGAGGGGGGAGAGAGCACAAAAGAGAGGGGGGAGAGAGCACAAAACAGAGGGGGAGAGAGCACAAAAGAGAGGGGGAGTGCACACCAAAGAGAGGGAGAGAGCACAAAAGAGAAGGGGAGAGCACAAAAGAGGTAGGGTGGAGAGAGAACAAAAGAGAGGGGGGGAGAGAACACAAAAGAGAGGGGGAGAGAGCACAAAAGAGAGGGGGAGAGAGCACAAAAGAGAGGGGGAGAGAGCACAAAATAGAGGGGAGAGAGCACAAAAGAGAGGGGGGGAGAACTCAAAAGAGAGGGGAAGAGAGCACAAAAGATAGGGGGAGAGCACAAAAGAGAGGGGGGAGAGCACAAAAGAGAGGGGGAGAGAGCACAAAAGAGAGGGGGGAGAGAGCACAAAAGAGAGGGGGAGAGAGCACAAAAGAGAGGGGGGATAGAGCACAAAAGAGAGGGGGGAGAGAGCACAAAAGAGAGGGGGAGAGCACAAAAAAGAGGGGGAGAGCACAAAAAAGGGGATTGAGAGCACAAAAGAGAGGGAGGAGAGAGCACAAAAGAGAGGGGGAAAGAGCACAAAAGAGAGGGGGAGAGAGAGTACAAAAGAGAGGGGGAGAGCACAAAAGAGGGGGGAGAGCACACAAAAGAGAGGGGGGAGAGAGCACAAAAGAGAGGGGGGAAAGAGCACAAAAGAGAGGGGGGAGAGAGAACAAAAGAGAGGTGGAGAGCACAAAAGTGAGGGGGAGAGCACAAAAGAGGGGGGAGAGCACAAAAGAGGGGGAGAGAGCACAAAAGAGAGGGGGAGAGAGCACAAAAGAGAGGGGGAGAGAGCACAAAAGAGAGGGGGGAGAGAGCACAAAAGAGAGGGGAAGAGCACAAAAGAGGGGGGGAGAGCACACAAAACAGAGGGGGGAGAGAGCACAAAAGAGAGGGGGGAGAGAGCACAAAATAGAGGGGGAGAGAGCACAAAAGAGAGGGGGAGAGAGCACTAAAGAGAGGGGGAGAGAGCACAGAAGATAGGGGGGAGAGCACAAAAGAGAGGGGGAGAGAGCACAAAAGAGAGGGGGGAGAGAGCACAAAATAGAGGGGGAGAGAGAGCACAAAAGAGAGGGGAGAGAGAGCACAAAAGAGAGGGGGAGAGAGCACAAAAGGGAGGGGGAGAGAGCACAAAAGAGAGGGGGGATAGAGCACAAAAGAGAGGGGGAGAGAGCACAAAAGAGAGGGGGAGAGAGCACAAAACAGAGGTGGAGAGAGCACAAAAGAGAGGGTGGAGAGAGCACAAACGAGAGGGGGAGAGAGCACAAAAGAGAGGGGGAGTGAGCACAAAAGAGAGGGAGGAGAGAGCACAAGAGAGAGGGGGAGAGAGCACAAAAGAGAGGGAGAGAGAGAACAAAAGAGAGGGGGGAGAGAGAGAGCAAAAGAGAGGGGGGGAGAGAGAGAGCAAAAGAGAGGGGGGAGAGAGAGAGCAAAAGAGAGGGGGGAGAGCACAAAAGAGAGGGGGAGAGAGCACAAAAGAGAGGGAGAGAGCATAAAAGAGAGGGGGAGAGCACAAAAGAGAGGGGGGAGAGAGCACAAAAGAGAGGGGGGAGAGAGCACAAAAGAGGGGGAGAGAGCACAAAAGAGAGGGGGAGAGCAAAAAAGAGAGGTGGAGAGCTCAAAAGAGGGGGGAGAGCACAAAAGAGGGGGAGAGAAAGAACAAAAGTGAGGGGGGAGGGAGCACAAAAGAAAAGGGGAGAGAGCATAAAAGAGAAGGGGAGAGAACACAAAAGAGAGGGGGAGAGAGCACAAAATAGAGGGGAGAGAGCACAAAAGAGAGGGGGAGAGAGCACAAAAGAGAGGTGGAGAGAGCACAAAAGATAGAGGAGAGCACAAAAGAGAGGGGGGAGAGCACAAATAGAGGGGGAGAGATCACAAAAGAGAGGGGGGAGAAAGCACAAAAGAGAGGGGGAGAGAGAACAAAAGAGAGGGGGGAGAAAGCACAAAAGAGAGGGGGGGAGAGATTACAAAAGAAAGGGGGAAGAGAGCACAAAAGAGAGAGGGAGATAGCACAAAAGAGAGGGGGAGAGAGAGCACAAAAGAGAGGTGGGAGAGAGCACAAAAGAGAGGAGGAGAGAGCACAAAAGAGAGGGAGAGAGCATAAAAGAGGGGGGGAGAGCACACAAAAGAGAGGGGGAGAGAGCACAAAAGAGAGGGGGAGAGAGCACAAAAGCGAGGGAGAGAGGGCACAAAAGAGAGGGGGAGAGAGAGCACAAAAGAGAGGGGGGAGAGAGCACAAAAGAGAGGGGGGGGGAGAGCACAAAATAGAGGGGGAGAGTGAGCACAAAAGAGAGGGGGAGAGAAAGCACAAAAGAAAGGGGGGAGAGAGCACAAAATGGAGGAGGAGAGAGCACAAGAGAGTGGGTGGATAGAGCACAAAAGAGAGGGGGAGAGAGCACAAAAGAGAGGGGGAGAGAGCACAAAAGAGAGGGGGGAGAGAGCACAAAAGAGAGGGGGGAGAGAGCACAAAAGAGAGGAGGGAGTGAGCACAAAAGAGAGGGAGGAGAGAGCACAAGAGGGAGGGGGAGAGAGCACAAAAGAGAGGGGGAGAGCACAAAAGAGGGGGGGGAGAGCACAAAAGAGGGGTGGAGAGAGCACAAAAGAGAGGGGGAGAGAGCACAAAAGAGAGGGGGAGAGAGCACAAAAGAGAGGGGGAGAGAGCACAAAAGAGAGGGGAGAGAGCACAAAAGAGAGGGGGAGAGAGCACAAAAGAGAGGGAAGAGAGAGCACAAGAGAGAGGGGGAGAGCACAAAAGAGAGGGGGAGAGCACAAAAGAGGGGGGATAGCACAAAAGAGGGGGGAGAGAGAACAAAAGAGAGGGGGAGAGAGCACAAAAGAGAGGGGGAGAGAGAACAAAAGAGAGGAGAGAGCACAAAATAGAGGGGAGAGAGCACAAAAGAGAGGGGGGGGAGAGAGCACAAAAGAGAGGGGGAGAGAGCTCAAAAGAGAGGGGGGAGTGAGCACAAAAGAGAGGGAGGAGAGAGCACAAGAGAGAGGGGGGAGAGTGAGAGCAAAAGAGAGGGAGGAGAGAGCACAAAAGAGAGGGGGAGAGAGAGCACAAAAGAGAGGGAGAGAGAGCACAAAAGAGAGGGGGAGAGAGTACAAAAGAGAGGGGGGAGAAAGCACAAAAGAGAGGGGGGAGTGAGCACAAAAGAGAGGGAGGAGAGAGAACAAGAGAGAGGGGGAGAGAGCACAAAAGAGAGGGGGAGAGCACAAAAGAGGGGGAGAGCACAAAAGAGGGGGGAGAGAGAACAAAAGAGAAGGGGGAGAGAGCACAAAAGAGAGGGGGAGAGAGAACAAAAGAGAGGGGGAGTGAGCACAAAAGAGGGGGGAGAGCACAAAAGAGGGGAGAGAGAGCACAAAAGAGAGGGGGAGAGAGCACAAAAGATAGGGGAAGAGAGCACAAAATAGAGGGGGAGAGAGCACAAAAGAGAGGGGGAGAGAGCAAAAAAGAGAGGGGGAGAGAGCACAAAAGAGAGGGGGAGAGAGAGCACAAAAGAGAGGGGGGAGAGAGCACAAAAGAGAGGGGGAGAGAGAGCACAAAAGAGAGGGGGAGAGAGAGCACAAAAGAGAGGGGGGAGAGGGAACAAGAGAGAGGGGGGAGAGAGCACGAGAGAGAGGGGGAGAGAGAGCAAAAGAGAGGGGGGAGAGAGAGAGCAAAAGAGAGGGGGGAGAGAGAGAGCATAAGAGAGGGGAGAGAGAGAGAGAGCAAAAGAGATGGGAGAGAGAGAGAGCAAAAGAGAGGGGAGAAAGAGAGAGCAAAAGAGAGGGGAGAAAGAGAGAGCAAAAGAGAGGGGAGAAAGAGAGAGAAAAAGAGAGGGGGGATAGAGAGAGAGCAAGGGGTGGGACCGATGTACTGCAAAAAATGGCCTGTGTACACAGGCTTTAGGACTAGTATGTAAATAAACTATGTAGTTGCTGATTAATGTCTGCACATAGATGACTCATGTGATTGGCTTGCTCATGTGCATTGCTATTTATAATAGATATCTGAGGAATAATATAAGTGAAAAGGATTAATGTTGCTTGATGAAATAATGAAATAACATATATGAGTTTGATGTCTCTTTAAGCTCAGAACTAACATTCTTTGAAATGTAACAATAATTGACTAATGCTTCACATTATATGTTTTATTTGCAATTATATATATATTATATAATATATATAATATATATATATATATATATATATATATATATATATATATAAATATATATATATATATATATATATATATATATATTAAGAAATCCCTTTTACAAACGGAATACAATATTTCCAAGATAGATAGGATGTCGTTATTTAGAAAAAGACAAAATGATTCTAATACTAAAATTCAAGATGACAACATCCTCTTTATTACAAAATATAGCCGACAATATACTGACATATGTGACATATTAAGAAAGAATTTACCTATCTTACACATGGACGAAGTACTTAGGTCTATTACCAATACAAATAAAATTAAATATACAGCTAAAAGAGCTCCTTAATTAGGAGACATTACTAGAAATGATCTCTCTGAGAAAAATAGACCATCAATGAATTGGCTATGTCCAACTAATGTTTTTTTAAATGTGGGCATATTCCCTGCAAGAGTTGTATATACACTCAAAAGAATAAATCTTTTATGTCTACTGTTACAAGAAAAATATATGATATTAGAAGTAGGATCGATTGTACAACTCAGTTTGTTATATACCTAATTACATGCAAATGTTGTTCCCTCCAATATATTGGAATCACCTCTAGATCCCTAAAAGAGAGAATAAGACAACACCTCCTATCACTAGAGGAAAAGGAGGCTAAAACTCCAGTGGCCAAACATTTTAGACAGCATGGTAAGGGTACTAAATATTTTTCCTTTATAGGCATTGAAAGTACACCAAAAACCTCTAGAGGAGGCACCAGACTTAATCTCCTACTAAAGGGAGAACGTTTTTGGATAATTGAATTGAACACTAGGACACCTGAGGGCATGAATAAAAGACTAAGAGGCCGAATTATGAAAGATCCGCAAAACCTTGCTGAATGCGGAGAGCAATACGCTCTCCGTATTCAGCATTGCACCAGCAGCTCACAAGAGGGGTGTCAATCAACCCGATCATATTCAATCGGGTTGAATTGCGGCGATGTCTGTCCGTCTGCTCAGAGCAGACGGACAGGGTTATGGAGCAGTGGTCTTTAGTTGAAACAGTTTTTATTGTCACACACATAAAAATTACAAGTCACATTTTCCCTTATTATGTAACATATCTCCCCCCATGACCGTTAATATAGGTCGAAAGTCCCGTATTTAATGTTCTGTTGTGGAGATAGTATATAAAAGTCCATTAACTCACTTAGAGAAACAAACATTACTATTTCAATACAGTTTGTGAGACCTGCAATATCACTTGTCGGCAAGTACAACCAGAGTTTGGAGACCAGGATGAAGGGAACAGCAAAAGGAAACATACAAGATCATTTTCCCCTTATTCCCCATCCCACCCCGATTTCTATTTTGTGCATGTTTAATTTTCTCCCCTCAAACCTCCCAATAACAAAAAATCAACTTTACCTTAAAACTTCAACCAACTTGCCTGTCACGTCCATCTTCTATCAATGGATCCGGGAGAGGGGCCCCCCACCAACTGTTTGTAGATCAGTTCAATGTCCTAAATGTCATCAGCCTCAAATGTCAGCCTGTGAACCTCTTCTTCTAATCACCTGTCCAATTATTAGTTTGATCTTCCCTAGTTTCTTACTCTGCTAATGGCCTGTCAAGATCCAATAGTTCCATATCTTTAGGAATTGGTCATGATTATTCTGTATGAAGGCTATCGTATCTGACATTCTGTATGTAAGTTGAATCTTATCACTTACCTCCCTCCATGAGGGTACCCCTGTTTTCCAGTGTCTTGCTACGCATATTCTGGTAGCTGTGCATAAAACCAACTTGCCTGTCACGTCCCTCTTCTATCAATGGATCCGGGAGAGGGGCCCCCCACCAACTGTTTGTAGGTCAGTTCAATGTCCTAAATGTCATCAGCCTCAAATGTCAGCCTGTGAACCTCTTCTTCTAATCACCTGTCCAATTATTAGTTTGATCTTCCCTAGTTTCTTACTCTGCTAATGGCCTGTCAAGATCCAATAGTTCCATATCTTTAGGAATTGGTCATGATTATTCTGTATGAAGGCTATTGTATCTGACATTCTGTATGTAAGTTGAATCTTATCACTTACCTCCCCCCATGAGGGTACCCCTGTTTTCCAGTGTCTTGCTACGCATATTCTGGTAGCTGTGCATAAAATACGAATAAACGTATTAGTAGCTGCATTAAACTGTGTAATCCTATCATTCAATAATGCTTGTGATGCCGATAGGGAAATATTTTCAAAAAGTACCTCACTAAGCAGCTCAGATAGTTTATTCCACACTTGTTTGACTTGTGGGCATTCCCACCACATGTGAAGATAAGTCCCTGTTACAGCACATCATCTGTAACAAAATTTTTTACCTTTTTGAGTATAGTGTGATGTGATGACAGGGGTAAGATACCATCTAAAGGATGTTTTAATACTGTTTTCTCTAAAATCTGCGCTAGTAAGCCCTTTACTAGATGTGTATAAAATTGTTTCCCAGTCTTCTATAGTGTGAACTGTATTTAGCTCCTCTTCCCACCTCTCCATCAAAGAGGAATTGGAGGTGATTCTAGCCTTCTGTAATGTTAAATATATCACAGAGATTAGTTTTTTAAGACGCTGTGATGTGTTGCAAAAGTGTTCTAGAGTAGTCAGTCTAGTGACTGAGCTAAGTGTCCTAAACTTGGCGACAACTGATGCCACTTGTAAATATAAGAACCATTGCAACTTTTCAGGTTTAATTTTTTTCTTGAATTTGATGGAATGTAGCTACCTTATTATTATATAGAAAATCTGCTACTCTATATAGCCCTTTATTTTCCCATTTCCCTATCTGCATATGGAAATCTGCATTCAAAAGGGTCCGCAGTGGTCTAACCACGGAATCTATAGGTATTAAATGTAAAGATCTGGACAGCGAGGTCCAAGTCTGCATCATCTCTATCGTAAGCCTTGAGGTATAAGTGCCCTTAAGAGGCTGTGTCAACTGTCCCCATAGTATGTCTTCCGGGTTTCTATAATCTGCCATCAGCGTCTCCACCCTCACCCACACCAAATCCTCCGGTTTCTTACTCATCAGGGTGGTTTGCGCTAACCTATCCGCTTGATAATATTGAATTAAATTTGGTACTCCCACCCCCCCCCAGTTGTCTATGTTGTTGGAGGACTTGAGAAGGGATTCTGGCTTTTTTAGAACCTCTTAAAAAAACTATCAGGTCCATTTGTATTTTTTTTAAGTCAGTCAAGGGAACCTTAATTGGTAGGGCTCGAAAGAGATATAGTATTCTGGGAAGAATATTCATTTTAATTGCAAATAATCGGCCGTACCAGGAGAAACCTCCTTTTTTCCATTTGTTTATGTCTTTTCTAATCGAAGTGTATAGGGGGATGTAGTTTAGTCTGTAAAGAGCTGCAGTGTTATTTGACACTTAAATCCCTAAATATTTAATCACTGTCAGCTAGATTTAGAGTTTTGTCGGTAACGACCCGAAAAGCTAACGCCGGCTTTTTTCTGGCCGCACCATAAAAATAACTCTGGTATTGAGAGTCCACATAAAGGCTGCGTTAGGCTCCAAAAAAGGAGCGTAGAGCATATTAAACGCAGCTTCAACTCTCGATACCAGAGTTGCTTACGCAAGCGGCCAGCCTCAAAAACATGCTCGTGCACGATTCCCCCATAGAAAACAATGGGGCTGTTTGAGCTGAAAAAAAACCTAACACCTGCAAAAAAGCCGCGTTCAGCTCCTAACGCAGCCCCATTGTTTGCTATGCGGAAACACTTCCTACGTCTGCACCTAACACCCTAACATAAACCCCGAGTCTAAACACCCCTAACCTTACACTTATTAACCCCTAATCTGCCGCCCCCGCTATCGCTGACCCCTGCATATTATTATTAACCCCTAATCTGCCGCTCCGTAAACCGCCGCTACTTACATTATCCCTATGTACCCCTAATCTGCTGCCCTAACATCGCCGACCCCTATATTATATTTATTAACCCCTAATCTGCCCCCCACAACGTTGCCTCCACCTGCCTACACTTATTAACCCCTAATCTGCCGAGCGGACCTGAAGGCTACTATAATAAAGTTATTAACCCCTAATCCGCCTCACTAACCCTATAATAAAAAGTATTAACCCCTAATCTGCCCTCCCTAACATCGCCGACACCTAACTTCAATTATTAACCCCTAATCTGCTGACCGGAGCTCACCGCTATTCTAATAAATGTATTAACCCCTAAAGCTAAGTCTAACCCTAACACTAACTACCCCCTAAATTAAATATAATTTTAATCTAATGAAATTAATTAACTCTTATTAAATAAATTATTCCTATTTAAAGCTAAATACTTACCTGTAAAATAAATCCTAATATAGCTATAATATAAATTATAATTACATTGTAGCTATTTTAGGATTAATATTTATTTTACAGGCAACTTTGTAATTATTTTAACCAGGTACAATAGCTATTAAATAATTAAGAACTATTTAATAGCTACCTAGTTAAAATAATTACAAAATTACCTGTAAAATAAATCCTAACCTAAGTTACAATTAAACCTAACACTATACTATCATTAAATTAATTAAATAAAATACCTATAATTACCTACAATTAAACCTAACACTACACTATCAATACATTAATTAAATACAATATCTACAAATAACTACAATGAAATAAACTAACTAAAGTACAAAAAATAAAAAAGAACTGTTACAAAAAATAAAAAAATATTTACAAACATAAGAAAAATATTACAACAATTTTAAACTAATTACACCTACTCTAAGCCCCCTAATAAAATAACAAAGAGCCCCAAAATAAAAAATGCCCTACCCTATTCTAAATTACTAAAGTTCAAAGCTCTTTTACCTTACCAGCCCTGAACAGGGCCCTTTGCGGGGCATGCCCCAAGAAGTTCAGCTCTTTTGCCTGTAAAAAAAAACATACAATACCCCCCCAACATTACAACCCACCACCCACATACCCCTAATCTAACCCAAACCCCCCTTAAATAAACCTAACACTAAGCCCCTGAAGATCATCCTACCTTGTCTTCACCTCACCAGGTATCACAATCCGTCCTGGCTCCAAAATCTTCATCCAACCCAAGCGGGGGCTGGCGATCCATCATCCGGTGGCTGAAGAGGTCCAGAAGAGGCTCCAAAGTCTTCATCCTATCCGGGAAGAAGAGGCGATCCGGACCGGCAACCAACTTGATCCAAGCGGCATCTTCTATCTTCATCCGATGACGACCGGCTCCATCCTGAAGACCTCCACCGCGGACCCATCTTCTTCCGGCGACGTCCAACTGAAGAATGATGGTTCCTTTAAGGGACGTCATCCAAGATGGCGTCCCTCAAATTCCGATTGGCTGATAGGATTCTATCAGCCAATCGGAATTAAGGTAGGAATATTCTGATTGGCTGATGGAATCAGCCAATCAGAATCAAGTTCAATCCGATTGGCTGATCCAATCAGCCAATCAGATTGAGCTCGCATTCTATTGGCTGTTCCGATCAGCCAATAGAATGCGAGCTCAATCTGATTGGCTGATTGGATCAGCCAATCGGATTGAACTTGATACTAATTGGCTGATTCCATCAGCCAATCAGAATATTCTTAACTTAATTCCGATTGGCTGATAGAATCCTATCAGCCAATCGGAATTCGAGGGACGCCATCTTGGATGACGTCCCTTAAAGGAACCGTCATTCTTCAGTTGGACGTCGCCGGAAGAAAATGGGTCCGCGGTGGAGGTCTTCAGGATGGAGCCGGTCGTCATCGGATGAAGATAGAAGATGCCGCTTGGATCAAGATGGTTGCCGGTCCGGATCGCCTCTTCTTCCCGGATAGGAGGAAGACTTTGGAGCCTCTTCTGGACCTCTTCAGCCACCGGATGATGGATCGCCAGCCCCCGCTTGGGTTGGATGAAGATTTTGGAGCCAGGACGGATCGGTGATACCTGGTGAGGTGAAGACAAGGTAGGATGATCTTCAGGGGCTTAGTGTTAGGTTTATTTAAGGGGGTTTGGGTTAGATTAGGGGTATGTGGGTGGTGGGTTGTAATGTTGGGGGGGGTATTGTATGTTTTTTTTTACAGGCAAAAGAGCTGAACTTCTTGGGGCATGCCCCGCAAAGGGCCCTGTTCAGGGCTGGTAAGGTAAAAGAGCTTTGAACTTTAGTAATTTAGAATAGGGTAGGGCATTTTTTATTTTGGGGGTCTTTGTTATTTTATTAGGGGGCTTAGAATAGGTGTAATTAGTTTAAAATTGTTGTAATATTTTTCTTATGTTTGTAAATATTTTTTTATTTTTTGTAACTTAGTTCTTTTTTATTTTTTGTACTTTAGTTAGTTTATTTCATTGTAGTTATTTGTAGATACTGTATTTAATTAATGTATTGATAGTGTAGTGTTAGGTTTAATTGTAGGTAATTATAGGTATTTTATTTAATTAATTTAATGATAGTATAGTTTTAGGTTTAATTGTAACTTAGGTTAGGATTTATTTTACAGGTAATTTTGTAATTATTTTAACTAGGTAGCTATCAAATAGTTCTTAACTATTTAATAGCTATTGTACCTGGTTAAAATAATTACAAAGTTGGCTGTAAAATAAATATTAATCCTAAAATAGCTACAATGTAATTATAATTTATATTGTAGCTATATTAGGATTTATTTTACAGGTAAGTATTTAGCTTTAAATAGGAATAATTTATTTAATAAGAGTTAATTAATTTCGTTAGATTAAAATTATATTTAATTTAGGGGGGTGTTAGTGTTAGGGTTAGACTTAGCTTCAGGGGTTAATCCATTTATTAGAATAGCGGTGAGCTCCGGTCGGCAGATTAGGGGTTAATAATTGAAGTTAGGTGTCGGCGATGTTAGGGAGGGTAGATTAGGGGTTAATACTATTTATTATAGGGTTAGTGAGGTGGATTAGGGGTTAATAACTTTATTATAGTAGCGGTGTGGTCCGCTCGGCAGATTAGGGGTTAATAAGTGTAGGCAGATGGAGGCGACGTTGAGGGGGGCAGATTAGGGGTTAATAAATATAATATAGGGGTCGGCGGTGTTAGGGGCAGCAGATTAGGGGTACATAAGGATAAATAGGTGGCGGTCGGCAGATTAGGGGTTAAAAAAATTTAATCGAGTGGCGGCGATGTGGGGGGGCCTCGGTTTAGGGGTACATAGGTAGTTTATGGGTGTTAGTGTACTTTAGAGTACAGTAGTTAAGAGCTTTATAAACCGGGGTTAGCCCAGAAAGCTCTTAACTACTGACTTTTTTCCTGCGGCTGGAGTTTTGTCGTTAGAATTCTAACGCTCACTTCAGACACGACTCTAAATACCGGAGTAAGAAAAATCCCATTGAAAAGATAGGATACACAATTTACGTAAGGGGATCTGCGGTATGGAAAAGTCGCGGCTGAAAAGTGAGCGTTAGACCCTTTTTTGAGTGACTCCAAATACCGGAGGTAGCCTAAAACCAGCGTTAGGAGCCTCTAACGCTGGTTTTCATGGCTAACGCCAAACTCTAAATCTAGGCCTGTGTTAGCCCATGAGAATTCAAAGTTAGCTTCTATAAGCTTTTTAGTGTGGTCAGGAAGAGCAATGGGGACCGCTTCACATTTTTCTAAATTAACTTTATAGCCCGAGACATCGGAAAATTCTTGTAGTATCCGATACAAGTTGGGAAGGGACACCAGTGGCTTGGTTAATGTGAGAAGCACGTCATCTGCAAACAAAGACACCTTAAATACATGGCCTTTAAGTACAACTCCATGTATATCTGGAGATAGTCGAATTATTACTACTAATGGATCTATACAAATCGCAAACAGAAGTGGTGAGAGTGGGCATCCCTGTCGTGTTCCGTTCAAGATTTCTATAAGTTTTGATTGGTAGCCTGCTGCTCTAACATTAGCTGTTGGATTTGAATAAATGCTTTTAATGGCTTCTCTATCTTGGATAAAGCCTACCTGATCAGGGTGGATCAGAGATGGCAAGTGTGTTTTAAGTCCGTTTGCTAGAATTTTGGTAAAAATTTTGATATCCTGGTTTATTAGCGAAATGGGCCGGTAATTTTGGCAAAGCTTTGGGTTTCTTCCTGGTTTGGGTATAACTACTATTTTGGCTTGTAAAATTTCTTTAGGGATTTCTTTACCCTGCAAAATATCATTACATAGTGAAACTACATGTGGGATTAAAACAGATCTATATAGTTGGTAATATTCGCCTGGAAATCCATCTGGACCTGGCTTGAGTTCTTTAATGGCATTAAGAACCTCCCTGGTTGTAACCTCAGCGTTTAGCTCTTTACTGCTCTCTTTATCTAGGGGAGTGAGTTTAGCTTCGTCCAAAAACTTTGTCAGAAGCTGATTCGTCTGAGCGTTTGGTGTTGTTTTTTTACCATCATAAAGCTGAGCGTAATATTGGGCAAAGCTATCAGCGATCTCTTGGGGATCTGAGGTACAGGATCCATCGCTTTTCTGTATATATGGAATAGTAAAAGATTTGGTCTTTTCCCTCAACTTGTGGGCCAGATACCTATCCGGGTTATTGGAATATAAAAAATATTGTGATTTTAGTCTATGGGCAGATGTTATAGAGGTTTCTTTCATAACTGTTGCCAGTTCTTGTCTTTTAGCCTGTAATTGTGTAAATATTGTTGTCGATAAACTTTGCTGATGTAACCTGGAAAGGGTGTCTATTTGTTTTTGCAAGGTGTCTGTCTGAAGTCTATTGACTCTGGTGTATGCTGCTTTTTCTTTAATGAGTAAACCCGTAATATAAGGCTTATGTGCCGCCCAGATAGTGATCGGATTAGAGGTTGTCCCTACATTGAAGTCCCAATATTCTGTTAAAGCTTTAGATATGGACTCACGTGCCTTAGTGGCCTTTAGGACGTATGGATCATAAGTCCAGGATCTTGTCGCACTGGTTTGGAAAATCTTTTTAATGTCTATTTGAACTATGGAGTGGTCTGACCATGCACATGCATGGATCTTGGCCGAGGTCAGGTCTGGAATTAGAGTCTGGCTTACAGATCTGTAAGATCTGTGTGCACATGAGTAGTATGTATAATCATTGGTTCTTCCGTATAGGGTATCCCAAGAGTCTAGAACATTATGCTCAAGAAAGACTTCTTTTATTTTTTTAATTGTGGAATTGTGTCTTACTTGTTTTTGAGATAATGGGATTCTGTTTTTACTTTAGTGTGCGTACATTGAAACATTGAAGTCCCCTCCCAAAATTATTCTGGAGTGTGACCATTGAGTTAATAAGTAAGATATACGAGTGAAAAAAACTGCTTGTGATTCATTTGGTGCATAGACATTGCATAAGACTAATTGTTTGTCATGCAGTCTCCCCTGAAGTATCAAAAACCTGCCCTCCGGATCCCTAATTGTTTCTTCTATCACAAACCCCACCGATTGATGTATTAATATTGATACCCCCCTCTTTTTTTTATCCGTTATAGAGTGGAAGTGTTGAGTATATCCTCTAGACCAATATTTTGGTATTACCTCCCTAGTGAAGTGCGTCTCCTGCAGGAATATGATATTCGCTTTTAATTTAGTGTATTGGCTTAGTGCCGTCCTACGTTTAAGGTCTGTATTAAGGCCCCTAACGTTATGTGAAATTAGTCTTAATCTGCCAGCCATTACTCACTGTTGCATGGGTGGAGAGCCCCTCCCGGATCCGCTATCCATTCGGCATAACTGCCTTTACGTAGGAGCAGTGGTCTTTAGACCGCTGCTTCATAACTGGTGTTTCTGGCGAGTCTGAAGAAACACAGGCCCACAAGCTCCATACGGCGCTTGATAAATGGGCCTCAAGATGAAGATCTTTTTACTAGATGGGTATCATTATATTATGGTATTATTCATCTTACCTGCATTTTTATCTCTTTCTTTCTTTCTTTCTTTCTTTCTTTATGCCCCCAGAGATCCTTCTACCTAAACTTTAAGTGTATACCTATTTTGAATAGTAATATATAAAAGAAATTAATTGTATTTACTATGAAATGGGATATATTTAATCTATTTGGTTCTTGTACCTCATTTTCTATAGTTATACCATTATACTTCTTCATTTACAATATTTTGTCATTATATATAATATTGGCTGTACTGTAAGGAGTATTGGTGTAAATAAATAAAAGAGATAAACTCTAGTATTGTATTGTTATTACATTGTTAACATTCCAATATATCTTTCTTTCTGTATTTGATATTGATATATATTTTTATTGTGCTGTGTATTATGCATGCATCTATATACATGCATACTGTTTTATGTTTATCATTTTATCTATTTTATTTTGATGAAATTTAGATTTTATCAACCTAATGTATTCAGCAATATTAATAACTTGCGAACAGATTACGAGTTTTGCGTTATGAGGGGTGCGGTGTTAACTTGCACGTTATTGTCACCGCTCACTTAGCTACAGCGCTGGTATTACAGCTTTTCAGAAACCCGGTGTTAAAAGACAAGAAGTGAGCGTAGAACAAAATTGAGCTCCATAACTCACTCCAATACCGGCGCTGCTTAAGTCAGAGGTGAGCTGGTTGTACGTGCTTGTGCACGATTTCCCCATAGACATCAATGGGGAGAGCCAGTCTAACACCTGCCAAAAAGCAGCGTAAAGCTCATTAATGCAGCCCCATTGATTCCTATGGAGAAACACATTTTATGTTTACACCTAACATAACCCCCAAATCTAAACACCCCTAATCTTACACTTATTAACCCCTAATCTGCCGCCCCCGACATTGCCGACACTGGCATTATACTTATCAACCCCTAATCTGCCACTCCGGACATCGCCGCCACCTACATTATACTTATGAACCCCTAATCTACAGCCCCCAATGTCGCTGACACCTACATTATATTTATTAACCCCTAATCTGCTGCCCACAACATCGCCAACACCTACATAATGTTAATAACCCCTAATCTTCCGCCCCAACGTCGCCGACACTATAATAAACATATTAATCACTAAACCGCCATACTCCCACATCACAAACACTAGTTAAATATTATTAACCCCTAATCTGCCACCCCTAACATCGCCGCCACCTACCTACATTTATTAACCCCTAATCTGCCGCCCCAACATCGCTGCCACTATATTAAATTTATTAACCCCTAAATCTAAGTCTAACCCTAACACCCCCTAACTTTAATATAATTAAAATAAATCTAAATAAAATTTACTATCATTAACTAAATAATTCCTATTTAAAACTAAATACTTACCTAAGCTAGCTACAATATAACTAATAGTTAGCTTAGGGTTTATTTTTATTTTACAGGCAAGGTTGTATTTATTTTAACTAGGTAGAATAGTTGCTAAATAGTTAGTAACTATTTACTAACTACCTAGCTAAAATAAATACAAATTGACCTGTAAAATAAAACCTAACCTAAGTTACACTAACACCTAACCTAACCCTACAATTAAATAAATTCCCTACAATAAAAACAATTAACTAAATTCAAAACAATTAGCTAAATTCCAAAACAAACCCCACTAAATTACAGAAAATAATAAACAAATTACAAGATATTTAAACTAATTATACCTAATCTAATAGCTCTATCAAAATAAAAAAAGCCCCCCCAAAATAAAAAAACCCTAACCTAAACTAAACTATCAATAGCCATTAAAAGGGCCTTTTGCGGGTCATTGCCCCAAAGAAATCAGCTCTTTTACCCTAACTAAAAAAACCTAAGCTCCCCATTGCCTTGAAAAGGGCATTTGGATGGGCATTGCCCTTAAAAGGGCATTTAGCTCTATTGCGGCCCAAAGCCCTAACCTAAAAATAAAACCCACCCAATACACCCTTAAAAAATCCTAACACTAACCCCCGAAGATCCACTTACCAGGAGAAGTCTTCATCCAAGCGGTAAGATGCCCTCAATGAAGCCAGCAGAAGTGGTCCATCAAGCGGGTAGGCCTCCCAGGACAAACTCGTAATACCGGCGCTATGGAAGCCCCACAGAAAAAAAGACTATACGCAATTTGCATAAGTTGATTTGCGGTAAGGCCAAAAAAATGTGCGGTGCCCCTAAATCTGCAAGACTCGTAATTCCAGCATGCATAAAAAAAGCAGCGTTAAATGCTGCTTTTTCACCTTACCGCAAAACTCTTAATCTAGCCATTAATATTTTAGGAGAATGACATTAGATCAAATATGATACAAAATACAAACGCCTAGATTTAGAGTTTTGTCGGTAAAGACCAGTGGTGCTAACAAGGTTTTTTTTTTCCAGCAAACCCTTAAGCCAACGCTGGTATTACGAGTTGTCTGAATGGCTGCGTTAGCCTCAGAAAAGGGAGCGTTGAGACAAATTTAGCTCCACTTCAACCCTCAATACCAGCGTTGCCTACGGTAGCGGTAAGCTGGAAAAACGTGCTCGTGCACGATATCCCCATAGGAAACAATGGGGCTGAGCTGGCTGAAAAAAACCTAACACCTGCAAAAAAGTAGCGTTCAGCTCCTAATGCAGCCCCATTGTTTCCTATGGGGAAACACTTTCTAAGTCTACACCTAACACCCTAACATGAACCCCGAGTCTAAACACCCCTAACCTTACACTTATTAACCCCTAATCTGCCGCCCCGCTATCACTGACACCTGCATTTTATTATTAACCCCTAATCTCCCGATCCGGAAACCGCCGCAATTTACATTATCCCTAATCTGCTGTCCCTAACATCGCCGACACCTATATTATATTTATTACCCCCTAATCTGCCCCTCCCAACGTCGCTGCCACCTACCTACACTTATTAACCCCTAATCTGCCGACCGGACCTCGCCACCACTATAATAAATGTATTAACCCCTAAACCGCCGCACTCCCGCCTCGCAAACACTATAATAAATTTTATTAACCCCTAATCTCCCGCTCCCAACGTCGTCGCTACTATAATAAATTTATTAACCCCTAAACCTAAGTCTAACCCTAACCCTAACACCCCCCTAACTTAAATATAACTTAAATTAAACAAACTAAATTTACTATCATTAAATAAATTAATTCTATTTAAAACTAAATACTTACCTATAAAATAAACCCTAATATAGCTACAATATAACTAATAGTTACATTGTAGCTATTTTAGGATTTATATTTATTTTACAGGCAACTTTGTATTTATTTTAACTAGGTACAATAGCTATTAAATAGTTAATAACTATTTAATAGCTACCTAGTTAAAATAATTACAAAATTACCTGTAAAATAAATCCTAACCTAAGTTACAAAGAAGATTGAAGATGCCGTTGATAGAAGACTTCAGCCGGATCATGGACCTCTTCAGCTCCCGCTTGGATGATGACTTCAGCTGGATCATGGACCTCTTCAGCTCCCGCTTGGATGAAGACTTCAGCCGGATCATGGACATCTTCAGCCCCCTGCTTGGGCTTGGATCAGGACATCGGAGGAGCTCTTCTGGATCGATCGGTGAACCTGGTATGGTGAAGATAAGGTAGGAAGATCTTCAGGGGCTTAGTGTTAGGTTTATTTAAGGGGGGTTTGGGTTAGATTAGGGGTATGTGGGTGGTGGGTTGTAATGTTGGGGGGTATTGTATGTGTTTTTTTTACAGGCAAAAGAGCTGAATTCTTTGGGGCATGCCCCGCAAAGGGCCCTATTCAGGGCTGGTAAGGTAAAAGAGCTTTGAACTTTAGTAATTTAGAATAGGGTAGGGCATTTTTTTATTTTGGGGGTCTTTGTTATTTTATTAGGGGGCTTAGAGTAGGTGTAATTAGTTTAAAATTGTTGTAATATTTTTCTGATGTTTGTAAATATTTTTTTATTTTTTGTACTTTAGTTAGTTTATTTCATTGTATTTGTTTGTAGATATTGTATTTAATTAATGTATTGATAGTGTAGTGTTAGGTTTAATTGTAGGTAATTGTAGGTATTTTATTTAATTAATTTATTGATAGTGTAGTGTTAGGTTTAATTGTAACTTAGGTTAGGATTTATTTTACAGGTAATTTTTTAATTATTTTAACTATTTTAGCTATTGTACCTGGTTAAAATAAATACAAAGTTACCTGTAAAATAAATATAAATCCTAAAATAGCTATAATATAATTATAATTTATATTGTAGCTATATTAGGATTTATTTTACAGGTAAGTATTTAGCTTTAAATAGGAATAATTTATTTAATAAGAGTTAATTAATTTCGTTAGATTTAAATTATATTTAACTTAGGGGGTGTTAGTGTTAGGGTTAGACTTAGCTTTAGGGGTTGATAAATTTATTAGAATAGCGGTGAGCTCCAGTCGGCAGATTAGGTTTTAATGTTTGAAGTTAGGTGTCGGTGATGTTAGGGAGGACAGATTAGGGGTTAATTATATTTATTATAGGGTTAGTGAGGCGGATTAGGGGTTAATAACTTTATTATAATAGCGGTGCGGTCCGCTCGGCAGATTAGGGGTTAATAAGTGTAGGCAGGTGGAGGCGACGTTGTGGGGGGCAGATTAGAGGTTAATAAATATAATATAGGGGTCGGCGTTGTTAGGGGCAGCAGATTAGGGGTAAATAAGTATAACGTAGGTGGCGGTCGGCAGATTAGGGGTTAATTATTGTAGGTAGCTGGCGGCGACGTTGTGGGGGGCAGGTTAGGGGTTAATAAATATAATATAGGGGTCGGCGGTGTTAGGGGCAGCAGATTAGGGGTACATAAGTATAACGTAGGTGGTGGTCGGCAGATTAGGGGTTAAAAAAATTGAATCGAGTGTCGGCGATGTGGGGGGCCTCGGTTTAGGGGTACATAGGTAGTTTATGGGTGTTAGTGTACTTTAGGGCACAGTAGTTAAGAGCTTTATAAACCGGCATTAGCCCAGAAAGCTCTTAACTACTGACTTTTTTCTGCGGCTGGAGTTTTGTCGTTAGAATTCTAACGCTCACTTCAGCCACGACTCTAAATACCGGATTTAGAAAGATCCCATTGAAAAGATAGGATACGCAATTGACGTAAGGGGATCGGCGGTATGGAAAAGTTGCGGCTGAAAAGTGAGCGTTAGACCCTTTTTTGACTGACTCCAAATACCGGCGGTAACCTAAAACCAGCGTTAGGAGCCTCTAACGCTGGTTTTCACGGCTACCGCCAAACTCCAAATCTAGGCCTAAATTATTTATATTTAAAACTAAATACTTACCTGTAAAATAAACCCTAAGCTAGCTACAATATAACTAATTGTAGCTAGCTTAGGTTTTATTTTAATGTTACAGGCAACTTTGTATTTATTTTAACTAGGTAAAATAGTTATTAAATAGTTATTAACTATTTAATAACTACCTAGTTAAAATAAAGACAAATTTACCTGTAAAATAAAACCTAACCTAAGTTACAATTACACCTAACACTACACTATAATTAAATAAATTCCCTAAACTAAAAACAATTAATTACAATTAAATAAAATGATCGCATTCTAAAATTATCGCATTCTATTGGCTGATCCAATTAGCCAATAGAATGCCAGCTCAATCCTATTGGCTGATTGCATTAGCCAATAGGATTTTTTCTACCTTAATTCCGATTGGCTGATAGAATTCTATCAGCCAATCGGAATTGAAAGGACACCATCTTGGATGACGTCATTTAAAGGAACCTTCATTCTTCAGTCGGCCGTCATTTGAAGAGGATGCTCCGCGTTGGATGTCTTGAAGATGGACCCGCTCCGTGCCCAATGGATGAAGATAGAAGATGTAGTCTGGGTGAAGACTTCTGCCCGTCTGAAGGACCTCTTCTGCCCGGCTTGGATGAAGACTTCTGCCCGTCTGGAGGACCACTTCTGCCCGGTTGAGTGAAGACGTCTCACGGTAGGGTGATCTTCAAGGGGTTAGTGTTAGGTTTTTTTTTTAAGGGGGAATTGGGTGTGTTTTAGAATAGAGTCCGTTGTGTGGGTGGTGGGTTTTAATGTTGGGGGGGGGTATTTGTACTTTTTTTTTTACAGTTAAAAGAGCTGATTACTTTGGGGCAATGCCCCGCAAAAGGCCCTTTTAAGAGCTATTTGTAATTTAGAGTAGGGTAGGGCTTTTTTTTTTATTTTGGGTGGCTTTTTTATTTTGTTAGGGGGATTAGAGTAGGTGTAATTAGTTTTAAAATCTTGTAATTATTTATTATTTTCTGTAATTTAGTGTGTTTTTTTTCGTACTTTAGATAATTTTTTAAAATTGTAATTAATTGTATTTAGTTTATGGAATTTATTTAATTATATTGTAGTGTTAGGTGCAATTGTAACATAGGTTAGGTTTTATTTTACAGGTAAATTTGTCTTTATTTTAACTAGGTAGTTATTAAATAGTTAATAACTATTTAATAACTATTGTACCTAGTTAAAATAAATACAAAGTTGCCTGTAAAATAAAAATAAACGCTAAGATAGATACAATGTAACTATTAGTTATATTGTAGCTATCTTAGGGTTTATTTTATAGGTAAGTATTTAGTTTTAAATAGGAATAATTTAGTGAATTTTATTAATTTTATTTAGATTTATTTAAATTATATTTAAGTTAGGGGGTGTTAGGTTTAGGGTTAGACTTAGGTTTAGGGGTTAATACATTTAATATAGTGGCGGCGACGTTGGGGGTGGCAGATTAAGGGTTAATAAATGTAGGTAGGTGTCGGCGATGTTAGGGCTGGCAGATTAGGGGTTAATAATATTTAACTAGTGTTTGCGATGCGGGAGTGTGGCGGTTTAGGGGTTAATATGTTTATTATAGTGACGGCGATGTCCGGTTCGGCAGATTAGGGGTTAATAATTTTATTTTAGTGTTTGCGAGTTGGGGAGGGCCTCGGTTTAGGGGTTAATAGGTAGTTTATGAGTGTTAGTGTACTTTTTAGCACTTTAGTTAAGAGTTTTATGCTACGGCGTTGTAGTGTAAAACTCTTAACTACTGACTTTAAAATGCGGTACCAGGCTTGCAAGACTCATAATACCAGCGGGCGTTAAAAAGCAGCGTTGGGACAGGCCAACGCTGCTTTTTAACCCTAGCGCAAAACTCGTAATCTAGGTGATAATTATTTATACGTCTTGCCTATCAAATAAGGCTATATGTAACATTAGTTATCTCTCCTTTAATCATACTTTGTTTGTGTTATATGTATATATATTAATTTATTATACTTTTTTTTACATTCATGAATTATTTTTTATATACATGTATTATTTCTACTATTTTTGTTACCCTCATTTTTCACAATATTTTTTCTAAATTTTATTTATTGTTATGTTATATTTATGTTGTATAAATTATTTTTCTAGATTTTTTATTATATATTTTTGTTAGCCATTGATAATGGATTATTAATAGATTTATTTATCCCCTCTTTTTCTCCTGACTGTGCCTTTGTCATATATAACTTTACCACTATGCCACTTAATGGTTAATAGAGAGATAGAGGAAGTAAATCTATTCTACACTTTTCATTGGTTCACATAGCCTATAAATGATTACACATTACCTTGAATTAATCACCTTTGATGTAGCACAGGTACGCCTGTGCGAAACATGTCAGGTGCTCTAGTCTGTAATGACCCCTTGACTGTGATTGAATAAACCTTTACCTGATTCCAGCACTTTGACTGTCAGCAGCAGTTTTTACTTTTGCTTCTTGGTTTTATAGATATATAGAAGATATATGTACAATGGTATGAATAAAGTTGCAATAAGAAAACTAAAATGTCTTAATTTGATAGACATTCAGCAAAAATAATTTGATACATAAGGATATTCATCACATTGATGACTCTTATTTATCAACAGTCCAATGCTCATCGGGTGTTATTGACAGACTTTTTTGATAAATAATTTAGACTCGCGGCAGTAATGTCTGGCGAGCATATTGACGCCAGCGAATGCAACAAAATTGATGCTTTGATAAATCTACCCCTTAGGTTCTATATTGGAGTGGTTCTTGCCCACTGTTTCTTTTACTATAAAATAACATTCCATAGAAAAAGAGGTTCAGTATGCATAGATCACAGTTTATCCAGCAATGGGGTGTTTCTCATGACTTCTGTATTAATAATAGTAACCTTTGGTCAGTTTTCTCTCTTGATATTATTTGTGACCTATGTTATTCCTCAATAAAAAAATCAATAATAATAATAATTAAAAAAAAAAAGAATACCTAAGTAGGCTCCTGGAGTGGCAATGCACTACTGGGAGCTATTTGCTGATTGATCAGGCATACATGCCTCTTATCATAGGCTCACCAGATGTGTTCAGATAGCTACCAGTAGTGCATTGCTGCTCCTTCAACAAAGGATACCAAGAAAATGAAGCTAAATGGAGATTAAACAGTGCTCCTATAATAAAAACAAATATGTTAAGTCAAAGTGAACATAAAAAGAAACAAATTGTGTAAAATACAACAACTTGTTTTTGGTTTGTTTTTGCAAAATTAGCACTTTTTCTCATTGTAGCCCCTGCCCACAGAGAGATAAGGGAGCAGACAGTTTTGGATGTTGAATTTAGCCTCTACTGAGCATGAGCAAAACAGACTTTTTGTCTCTCTAGCATTATCTGAATACTAAACCAGCTCATGTTACTCAAGTTTTATGACATCAAGCTACAAATTCCTTCCCGTAGAGACCACAGCCTAATGGACTCTTCTCAACTGAGGTTAAAAATAATTAATGCAACAGGACAAGGCAAAAATAGCAGAATCTCAAAACTTGCAACTGTCTGATCAGGGTATACATATACTAGTCTGTAATTGGCTGATGTCTGTCACATGATACAGGGTGCGGAAAATGGGAGAAAAATACATTTGACAGAAATTACTGCTTATTTCAAATTCAGAGTAGGTGATATTGCCTTGTCTTTTTATTATGCACTTGTTAATTATGCAACTCTACTGCATTGAGTGGTTCTTTAAGTCTTATCGCTAATTGAATTATTTAGAAACATCAGGGTGGAGTACAATATTTACATAGACACATAAAGCAATTTACCCACCTTACCCCTAGTAGTCAACCAAACATTCTGTCAATGCTTGCTTGACCTAATTCTAAAAAAGTTTCAGATCAAAATTAGGTCCATTGTTTTAATATAGAGTAAATTTATTCTACTGCTGCTTCTATATTTGTCTAATATGTGAATGTAATTTCAGTTTCTTAAACTCCTCTCATCAGCTGTTATCCATGTTTCTATTATGACTTCAAACAAGTAATTCTTAACTGACTGCATTTCCTTTAATAATTCTCTTTAAAATCAATCAATCTAATATTATAATTACTCTGTCATAGTGATTGAATGTATCTCTTGCTATGATGGTTTTATAGCTTAATAAAGCTTTCTGAATACATTATGTGATTAAAAAAGGAAGTGATGTTAAGTTGAACACAGAACAGAAAAACTATTTTGTCAAAAGTAAGGAGATATATTTGCTGTATAAATAAATAATGAATTTTATTGTTATGTATTTTGTTGTAATTAAGCAATGTGATTATTATTTTGCACAGGAATCCACGGACGTCCGACAAAAACTTTCTTGGGGGGGGGGGGGGGAAATGAAATGTTCCCAGACTAAATATATATATATATATATATATATATATATATATATACAGTATATATATATACCTACCTACTTCACAACGTATGGTTTATTTTCTGCATAAAATAAACGGATTCAGCTATTCCACAAAAGTATACATTTTAGATGGGCATTTATATGCCACTAATTCTATAGATATATAACAGCTTCCTAAAAATTGTGTTTTGTAAATTTATTACGACTAGGATATTAGAGATATTCAAATATAATTACAACAAATTGGCAGTATATTTCCCTTTTTCATCCTTTATCTGCCTGCAGGTTAATAAAAGGAGGACATTGTGTATCATCACTAAATAGTGGTACCTTCCAGATGCACATATTTGGTAGCAACTTGTTTTTAAGACAAAAAGTAGCATCTCAGGGTACATTTTGCTGCAACTCTACGAGATTGCTGTACAAGGCACAAATTGCATTTGTAGCCATTTGCCTGTAAATTGCTTTTATTAAAAAACCACTTGAACAATAAGTGGTGGTTGTATTTAGCTGCACAGTTTGGAAAATTGGAGATTTTTTAATTAGGTTTTTATAACATTGTAAAAATGATTGCAGTTTATGATAATCATAGTGTTGAAGAACACTAAAATAACAGTGCATATATAATAGGTGCAACTTTGTCCATTTAAACCCTTTTGAATGACCAGTAAATACAGTAGATTTGCACATTAACAAATGCATGATAGCAAGACAATAATAAGCACTTTGGGCTCGATGATATAAACTTTGCCTGCTCAAAGCTACTTTTTCTCACCGACTCTCACAGGGCTGCCCCGGTGGAATGGTTGTAAAAAAGGGGAAGTCCCTGTGAGTGGCGAGATGGCTCTTATCAAAAGTATTGGAGCTCGCTGGATAGGGACACTTCGCTCCTTAGAGCGAAGTTAGCAGGGAGCAGGGGGAGCACATTAAAATTAAAATCCTGCAGCCAATATAACTCACATTATGCTGCTTTCTGCATAGAACATCTTACATGTGCCTATATTTTCGTATATATATATATATATATATATATTTATATATATATATATATATATATATATATATATATATATATATATATATATATATGTGTGTTTATCTATTAGGGTTATAATTATTTTGAGTGTTCTGAGTGCGAAAATCCTTATAGGTTTACATTGGGATTAGAGAGACAATTTCATATACGCCCATGGAACGCCCATTTTATGAAAAAACAACAATTACACTTTGCATTTTGTATTTAAAAGTACGATTTACACTATGCATATTTAATTTGATTTATTCCTGTGTAAATTACATACAATTTTTACTTTTTTGCTAACATACGATTTTTGGTGAAGAATTTTGTTACGATGTTTGATGCACCTTAACAATACAATTTTTTCCTGCTTATTTTTTGTGAATGGTTCAAATATTTGCTTTGTATGATGTTTAAACTAAGAATTTTGTTGTGCACATTTCACATGAAAATGCAGTATACGCCCCTTAGCAAGACACCTTGTTTTCATGGTAAAAAGTGGCTTCAGATCATTCCAGCAGGGAAATAGAAGAACTATCGAGCATTCTTTAATAATCTCTCCAGCCTAGAGAGCCCTTAGTCTGGACTTCAAATGAGTAGTAGATTTTTTTCTGATATATTTCAAAGTTATGTCTATTTCCACTCCCACTGCATCATGTGACAGCAATCAGCTAATCATAAATGCATATGCGCATATTCTGTGAATTCTTGCACATGCTCAGTAGGACCTGGTGACTCAAAAAGTGTAACAGTAAAATGACTGTGCACATTTTGTTAATGAGAGTAAATTGGTAAATTGTTTAAAATGTATTGCTCTATCTGAATCATGAATTTTGACTTGAGTGCCCCTTTAGGTCCCCTACTCACCAATACTATGTACATTCACTAACACCCCCTAAATTAACCCAATTACATAAAATAAAAAAATACTAAGTTAAAATTAAAATAAAAATCCTAACATTACTTTAGAAAAACCTAAAATTAATTTAAAATAAATACATTTAAATTACAAAAAATAAAAAAGTCTAAAATTACAGAAAAAAATAATCCAAATTATCAAAAATAAAAAAATTAAACCAAATCTAATACCCCTATAAAAAAGCCCCCCCCCCAAATAAAAAACATGTATGTAAAAACACCCTAACATAAACTCCTAGTCTAAATACCCTTAATTTGCCGCCCCCTGACATCGCCAACACTAAAAAAAGTGATTAACCCTTAAAACGCTGCCCCTGCATCACTAAAACACAAAAATAAAGTTATTAACCCCTAAACCGCCGGCCCCCCACAATGCTACTACTATAATAAACATAATAACACCTAAACCGCCAGCCCCCCACATTGCTACTAATAAACAAACCTATTAACCCATAAACCGCCAGCCCCCCACATTGCTACTAATAAAATAAACCTATTAACCCCTAAACCGCCATCCCCACAACCAATAAACCTAATTAAACTATTAACCCCTAAACTGCAACCCCCACAACGCAAATAACTAATTTAATCACTAAACCCCCTAATTTAAAATCCCCTAAATTAACCCCAATTACATCAAATAAAAAAATACGTTAAATAAAAATAAAAAAGCCTAACATTACTTTAAAAAACCTAAGATTAAATTAAAATAAATACATTTAAATTACAAAAAATAAAAAAGTCTAAAATTACAGAAAAAAATAAACCAAATGATCAAAAATAAAAAAATTAAACCTAATCTAATACCCCTATAAAAATAAAAAGCCCCCCAAAATGAAAACACCGCCTAATCTAACACAAAGCTACAAATAGCCCTTAAAAAGGCCTTTTGTAGGGCATTTGCCCTAAGTTAAACAGCTCTTTTACCTCAAAAATACAAATTAACCCCTAACAGTAAACCCCCAACCCACCCAGCCCCCCCGAAATAAAAAACCTAACACTAAAAAAATCTAAGCTACCCATTGCCCCTAGGACATTTATATGGGCATTGCCCTTAAAAGAGCAATTAGCTCTTTTGCAGCCGATTAAAATAATAAAATCCCTAATCCAAAAAAAAAACACCCTAAAAAATAAAAAAAAGCCTTAGGGGTAGATTTATCATAGTGCGAGCGGACATGAAACGATGTAGTGTATTATGTCCGCTGCACATCAATAAATTCTGACAGCATACGCTGTCTGCATTTTATCATTGCACCAGCAGTTCTTGTGAACTGCTGGTGCAATGCCACCCTTGCAGATTCTCAGCCAATCAGCCGCTAGCAGGGGGTGTCAATCAACCTGATCGTATTTGATTGGGTTAATTTCTGTCTGCGGCCTCCATACGGAGCTTGATAAACCGGCCCCTAAGTCTAACCCCGAAATAGGTACTAATCATTCCTGAAGTCCAGTGGTGAAGGACTTCTTCCAGACGGCGACATCTTCATCCAGCACAGGGACCTCTAGTTATGGTTTTCAATAAAGGACACCAAGCGAAATTAGATTATAGAAGTAAATTGGAAAGTTGTTTTAGATGCAACTAAACACTGTATTAAATTTGTTTGTAAAAGAAAAAGAAAATAAATATGGTTTTCAAGAAAAGTAGCACATGCAGTTAACGAGACAGTCTAGTCCAAAATAAACTTGCATGATTCAGATAGGGCATGTAATTTTAATCAATTTTCCAAATTAATTTTATCACCAATTTTGCTTTGTTCTCTTGGTATTCTTAGTTTAAAGCTAAACCTAGGAGGTTCATATGCTAATTTCTAAACCCTTGAAGGCCGCCTCTTCTCTCAGGGCATTTTGACAATTTTTCACCACTAGAGGGTGTTAGTTCATGTGTGTCATATAGATAACACTGTGCTCATGCACATGGAGTTCCTAGGAGCCAGCACTGATTGGCAAAAATGCATGTCTGTCAAAAGAACTGAAATAAGGGGGCAGTTTGCAGAGTCTTAGATACAAGATAATCACAGAGGTAAAAAATGTATTTATATAACTGTGTTGGTTATGCAAAACTAGGGAATGGTAATAAAGGGATTATCTATCTTTTAAAACAATACAAATTCTGGTGTTGACTGTCCCTTTAAGACAAAAAGACAGACTATAAAAATTCAAACTCAGAGGATAGAGAAACATGGAGAACCCAATGCTGACTGATCACAAGGAAGAGCAAAAAAAAAAAAGTGGTAGAGCATTAGCCTAAAAGACACACTGCTAGATTACGAGTCTTGCGTTTGCCTTAAAAAGCAGCGTTGGTCCCAGGTGTACCGCTCACTTTTCTTCTGCGACTCAAGCTTACCGCAAATCCCCTTACGTAAATTGCGTATCCTATCTTTTTAATGGGATTTGCCTAATGCTGGTATTACGAGTCTTGGAAGAAGTGAGCGGTACACCCTCTCCTGTCAAGACTTATACCGCATTTAAAAGTCAGTAGTTAAGAGTTTTATGGGCTAACGCCGTAACATAAAACTCTTAACTAAAGTGCTACAAAGTACACTAACACCCATAAACTACCTATTAACCCCAAAAATGAGCCCCGCCCCCACATCGGAAACACTTTAATAAAGTTTTTAACCCTAATCTGCTGACCGGACATCGCCGCCACTGTAATAAATATATTAACCCCTAAACCGCCGCACTCCCGCCTTGCAAACACTAGTTAAATTTTATCAACCCCTAATCTGCCATACCTAACATTGCCGACACCTATCTACATTTATTAACAACTAATCTGCCGCCCCCAATGTCACCGCTACTTTATTAAATTTATTAACCCCTAAACCTAGGTCTAACCCTAACCCTAACACCCCCTAACTTAAATATAATTTAAATAAAACTAAATAAAATTACTACAATTAAATAAATTAATCCTATTTAAAACTAAATACTTACCTATAAAATAAACCCTAAGCTAGCTACAATATAACTAATAGTTACATTGTATCTATCTTAGGGTTTATATTTATTTTACAGGCAACTTTGTATTTATTTTAACTAGGTAGAATAGTTATTAAATAGTTATTAACTATTTAATAACTACCTAGTTAAAATAAGTACAAATGTACCTGTAAAATAAGTCCTAACCTAAGTTACAATTACACCTAACACTACACTATCATTAAATTAATTTACTAAATTACCTACAATTAAATACAATAAAATTAAATAAACTAAAGAACAAAAAAAACAAACACTAAATTACAGAAAATAAAAAATAATATTTTTTTTAAACTAATTATTCCTACTCTAATACCCCTAACAAAATAAAAAAGCCCCCCAAAATAATAAAATTCCCTACCCTACACAAAATTACAAATAGCCCTTAAAAGGCCTTTTGTGGGGCATTGCCCCAAAGTAATCAGTTCTTTTACCTGTAAAAAAAAAAAACAATACCCCCCCACATTAAAATCCACCACCCACACTCCCAACCCTACTCTAAAACCAACTCAATCCCCCCTTAATAAAACCTAACACTACCCTCTTGAAGATCACCCTACCTTGAGCCGTCTTCACAAAGCCGGGCACAAGTGGTCCTCCATAGGGGCAGAAGTCTTCATCCAATCCGGGCAGAAGAGGACCTCCAGATGGGCAGAAGGCTTCATCCAGGCGGCATCTTCTATCTTCATCCATTTGGAGCGGAGTGGGTCCATCTTGAAGCCAGCCGACGCGGAGCATTCTCTTCTTCCAACGACTCCCGACGAATAAAGGCTCCTTTAAATGACGTCATCCAAGATGGTGTCCCTTGAATTCCGATATTCTATCAGCTAGGATTCTATCAGCCAATCAGAATTAAGGTACTCCGCTCCGGATGGATGAAGATAGAAGATGCCGCCTGGATGAAGCATCCTGCCCATCTGGAGGTCCTCTTCTGCCCGGATCGGCTGAAGACTTCTACCCCTATGGAGGACTACTTGTGCCCAGCTGGGTGAAGACGGCTCAAGGTAAGGTGATCTTCAAGGGTGTAGTGTTAGGTTTTATTAAGGGGGGATTGGGTGGGTTTTAGAGTAGGGTTGGGAGTGTGGGTGGTGGGTTTTAATGTGGGGGGTATTGTATTTTTTTTTTACAGGTAAAAGAGATGATTACTTTGGGGCAATGCCCCACAAAAAGCCCTTTTAAGGGCTATATGTAATTTAGTATAGGGTAGGGAATTTTATTATTTTAGGGGGCTTTTTTATTTTGTTAGGGGGATTAGAGTAGGTGTAATTAGTTTAAAAAAATTGTAATTATTTTTTTATTTTCTGTAATTTAGTGGGTTTTTTTTGTACTTTAGTTTATTTAATTTAATTGTATTTAATTGTAGGTAAATTAGTAAATTAATTTAATGATAGTGTAGTGTTAGGTGTAATTGTAACTTAGGTTAGGATTTATTTTACAAGTAAATTTGTACTTATTTTATCTAGGTAGTTATTAAATAGTTAATAACTATTTAAAAACTATTCTACCTAGTTAAAATAAATACAAAGTTGCCTGTAAAATAAATATAAACCCTAAGCTAGCTACAATGTAACTATTAGTTATATTGTAGCTATTTTATGGTTTATTTTATAGGTAAGTATTTAGTTAGGATTAATTTATTTAATTGTAGTAGTTTAATTTCGTTGTATTTAAAATATATTTGTTAGGGGGTGTGTAAGACTTATATTTAGACTTAGGTTTAGGGGTTAATACATTTAATATAGTAGCGGTGACGTTGGGGGGGCAGATTAGGGGTTAATAAATATAATGTAGGTGTCGGCGATGTTAGGGGCAGCAGATTAGGGGTTCATAGGGATAATGTAGGTGGTGGCGGTGTTCGGAGCGGCAGATTAGGGGTTAATAATATACTGTAGGTGTCGGCGATGTTGGGGCGACAGATTAGGGGTTAATAAGTGTAATATTAGGGATGTTTAGACTCGGGGTTCATGTTAGGGTGTTAGGTATAGACATACATTATCTTTCCCCATAGGAATCAATGGTGCTGCGTTAGAAGCTGAACGCTGCTTTTTTTTTTTTTTTGCGCTGGTTTTTTTCAGCCCCATCTGCCCCATTGACTCCTATGGGGAAATCATGCACGAGCATGTTTTTCCAGCTCACCGCTACCGTAAGCAACGCTGGTATTGAGGTGAGAGGTGGAGCTAAATTTTGCTCTACGCTCGCCGGGTTTAAAAAAACCTGTAATACCAGCGTTGTCTTAAGGGAGCGTTGAAAAAAAAAAAAGCTCTTTAGCAACGCACCCCTGTTACCGCAAAACTCGTAATCTCGATGACAGCGTGGAGAAAGCAATCCTGTGCATACAGACTCACACACACTCATGTGTTGCTGCTTGCCTGTACACTTATTATTTTTTGTCATGTTTCTTTTGTAATCTTTTAATACAAATGCATTACCCTGGGTTTCTTTAAAAAACAACAACAATGCTTAGAGTTATTAAAGCTATGTATCATATGAATAGGATTTCTAATCTGTACTATTGTACTGCTGTATTTCATCGATTTTTACAGTTTCACACTCTGGCCTAGATTTGGAGTTTTGTCGGTAACGACCCGAAAAACTAACGCCGGCTTTTTTCTGGCCGCACCATAAAAATAACTCTGGTATCGAGAGTCCACATAAAGGCTGCGTTAGGCTCCAAAAAAGGAGCGTAGAGCATTTTTAACGCAGCTTCAACTCTCGATACCAGAGTTGCTTACGGATGCGGCCAGCCTCAAAAACGTGCTCGTGCACGATTCTCCCATAGGAAACAATGGGGCTGTTTGAGCTGAAAAATAACCAAACACCTGCAAAAAAGCCGCGTTCAGCTCCTAACGCAGCCCCATTGTTTGCTATGCGGTAACCCTTCCTACGTCTGCACTTAACACTCTAACATGTACCCCGAGTCTAAACACCCCTAACTTTACACTTATTAACCCCTAATCTGCCGCCCCCGCTATCGCTGACCCCTGCATATTATTATTAACCCCTAATCTGCCGCTCCGGAAACCGCCGCTACTTACATTATCCCTATGTACCCCTAATCTGCTGCCCTAACATCGCCGACCCCTATATTATATTTATTAACCCCTAATCTGCCCCCCACAATGTCTCCTCCACCTGCCTACACTTATTAACCCCTAATCTGCCGACCGGACCTGAGCGCTACTATAATAAAGTTATTAACCCCTAATCCGCCTCACTAACCCTATCATAAATAGTATTAAGCCCTAATCTGCCCTCCCTAACATCGCTACTTACTATTTATGATAGGGTTAGTGAGGCGGATTAGGGGTTAATAACTTTATTATAGTAGCGCTCAGGTCCGGTCGGCAGATTAGGGGTTAATAAGTGTAGGCAGGTGGAGGCGACATTGTGGGGGGCAGATTAGGGGTTAATAAATATAATATAGGGGTCGGCGATGTTAGGGCAGCAGATTAGGGGTACATAAGGATAACGTAGGTGGCGGCGCTTTGCGGTCGGCAGATTAGGGGTTAATAAGTGTAGGCAGGTGGAGGCGACGTTGAGGGGGGCAGATTAGGGGTTAATAAATATAATACAGGGGTCGGCGGTGTTAGGGGCAGCAGATTAGGGGTACATAAGGATAACGTAGGTGGCGGTCGGCAGATTAGGGGTTAAAAAATTTTTTCCGAGTGTCGGCGATGTGGGGGGACATAGGTAGTTTATGGGTGTTAGTGTACTTTAGAGCACAGTAGTTAAGAGCTTTATGAACTGGCGTTAGCCCAGAAAGCTCTTAACTACTGACTTTTTTCCTGCGGCTGGAGTTTTGTCATTAGATGTCTAACGCTCACTTCAGAAACGACTCTAAATACCGGAGTTAGAAAAATCCCATTGAAAAGATAGGATACGCAATTTACGTAAGGGGATCTGCGGTATGGAAAAGTCGCGGCTGGAAAGTGAACGTTAGACCCTCTTTTGAGTGACTCCAAATACCGGCGGTAGCCTAAAACCAGCGTTAGGAGCCTCTAACGCTGGTTTTCACGGCTAACGCCAAACTCTAAATCTAGGCCTAAGATTTTCCTTTTCTCTTTTTGAGGAAACAACCTAAATCTTTCTGTCACAATGGCTGTTATCCATCCACTCTAAATTAAATAGGTTTTACATTCACCTGAAAAGTGTCGTGTCTTGATGTGGTTTGTATATATTTTGTTAAGGTTCTAGTCACTTCTTTTTGATTGATTTATATAATTGTTAACTTGTGTTAAAAGGATACTAACCCATTTTTTTCTTTCATGATTCAGAAAGAGCAAGCAATTTTAAGCAACTTTCTAATTTACTCCAAGTATCAATTTTTCATAATTCTAGTGCTATCTTTATTTAAAAAGCAGGAATGTAAAGCTTAGGAGCTGGCCCAGTTTAGGTTCATCACCCTGGATAGCGCTTGCTTATTGGTGGATTTATTTAGCCACCTATAAGCAATTGTAATCCAGGTTTTGAACCAAAAAAGAAAGAAAAAATGTGGGTTTAGCATCCCTTTAAGAACCTATCACTGTTAAACATTTTGATTTGCGAAGAAAAAAATACATTTTAATTTATATACTATACTTAAAATAATATGCATCATACATAAGAATGCATACTATTTTAAACATTGTGCATAAATGCTAAAATACACTATTAACCCCTAAGCTGCCCTACCTAATCAACTAACCACTCCCCATATAGGTATGGGGGGTGGTTAGGTGATTAAGGCCTACTAAATGCTAAAAAAAACTAATCACCTAATCAACCCCCAAACAGTTATTGGGTGTGCCTAGGTAAGAATGCCCTAAACTGCCACCTCCCAACACAAACTACAACTACACTACCAAACACCAAACACCTACCCCCCTAAACTAAACCTACTAAGTTACAGAAAATAAAAAAGATAGTATCCAAAATAAAAAAACATTACCTACATGCCCCATGAAAAATAAAACCCAACCCATCCAAAACAAACAAACCCTAAAACCTAATACTAAAGTTAACCCTTTGATGACAGGGTTAATTTGTCTACATCAGAACAACGTGCACAATCGCGAGATTTCAATGATGGGATCGGATCAGGGGGCATCCCTATGACACTAGGCATGCCCTCCAGACCGCAATCGCATCCTGAAAGGACCATAGGCTTCTGGACAGCCACACAGCTAGGACGTTTTATTCCGTCCTAATGGTGCTAAAGTCTGACATGTTTAGGTCAGAATAGAACATCATAACGGCATTAAAAGGTTAAATTAAATTAAAGATAAAAATATAAACAAATATATATTCATTTAAAATGTGTTTTTAAAGTGAGTGGTTAATGTGATTTACATGTTTGAAGGTATTTGAGTAAGGTGATTTAAAAAAAAATGTTTTCTTACATTTATACAGGGTACACGGAAAAAGTGTGATGTGTTAATTTTTCATTGGCTAATAAAATATTGCTTTTGAATCTTGTACAAAAAATATTCTTCCTACAATATTAACACCCACTATACATTATAAGTAATATTTATAGATGTTTCCCTTGATCAATAGCAAATGAGTGCACATTTACAAAACTTAGGTTTCAGTGAGATTGAAAATGTTTTTTTTAGTGTCAAGGAGTTTATGCTGAGTAGAAAAAAATAATTATTTGACATCCAAAACAGAACTTTATAAAATACTTCAGTAAGCTTTTATGCATTGGCGTGCATAATGATGTGCATGTGCATATATATTGGTGAGATTGCTCAATTATGGCCAAAGGGGTGCGTTAGCTACGCGTGTATTTTTTCCCCCGCACCTTTTAAATACTGCTGGTATTTAGAGTTCTCTGAAGGGCTGCGTTAGGCTCCAAAAAGGGAGTGTATAGCATAATTTACCACCACTTCAACTCTAAATACCAGCGATGCTTACGGACGTAACCAGCTTCAAAAACGTGCTTGTGCACGATTTCCCCATAGGAAACAATGGGGCAGTTTGAGCTGTAAAAAAACCTAACACCTGCAAAAAAGCAGCGTTCAGCTCCTAACGCAGCCCCATTGTTTCCTATGGGGAAACACTCTCTAAGTCTGCACCTAACACCCTAACATGCACCCCGAGTCTAAACACCCCTAACCTTACACTTATTAACCCCTAATCTGCCGCCCCCGCTATCGCTGACCCCTGCATATTAATTTTAACCCCTAATCTGCCGCTCCGTACACCGCCGCAACCTACGTTATCCCTATGTACCCCTAATCTGTTGCCCCTAACACCGCCGACCCCTATATTATATTTATTAACCCCTAATCTGCCGCCGCCAATGTCCCTGACACCTAACTTCAAGTATTAACCCCTAATCTGCCGACCAGACCTCACCGCTACTCTAATAAATGTATTTACCCCTAAAGCTAAGTCTAACCCTAACCCTAACACCCCCCTAAATTAAATATAATTTTAATCTAACGAAATAAAATAAATCTTATTAAATAAATTATTCCTATTTAAAGCTAAATACTTACCTGTAAAATAAACCTAATATAGCTATAATATAAATAATAACTATATTGTAGCTATTTTAGGATTAATATTTATTTTACAGGCAACTTTGTATTTATTTTAACCAGGTACAATAGCTATTAAATAGTTAAGAACTATTTAATAGTTACCTAGTTAAAATAATTACAAAATTACCTGTAAAATAAATCCTAAATTAAGTTACAATTAAACCTAACACTACACTATCAATAAATACATTTAATAAACTATCTACAATTATCTACAATTATATCAACTAAACTAAATTACAAAAAAACCAAACACTAAATTACAAAAAAAAACACTAAATTAAAAAAATAAAAAAAGATTACAAGAATTTTAAACTAATTACACCTACTCTAAGACCCCTAAAAAATAACAAAGCCCCCAAAATAAAAAAATGCCCTACCCTATTCTAAAATAAAAATTGTAAAGCTCTTTTACCTTACCAGCCCTTAAAAGGGCCTTTTGTGGGGCATGCCCCAAAGAAAACAGCTCTTTTGCCTGTAAAAAAAAACATGCAATACCCCCCCTCCAACATTACAACCCACCACCCACATACCCCTAATCTAACCCAAACCCCCCTTAAATAAACCTAACACTAAGCCCCTGAAGGTCTCCCTACCTTGTCTTCACCACGCCGGGTATCACCGATCCGTCCAGAAGAGGGTCCGAAGTCTTCATCCTATCTGGGCAGAAGAGGACATCTGGACCGGAAGACATCTTCATCCAGGCGGCATCTTCTATCTTCTTCCATCCGGCGCGGAGCGGGACCATCTTCAAGCAGCCGACGTGGAGCCATCCTTCTTCACCGACGGACTAACGACGAATGAAGGTTCCTTTAAGGGACGTCATCCAAGATGGCGTCCCTCGAATTCCGATTGGCTGATAGGATTCTATCAGCCAATCGGAATTAAGGTAGGAAAAATCGGACTGGCTGATTGAATCAGCCAATCAGATTGAAGTTCAATCCGATTGGCTGATTTAATCAGCCAATCAGATTGAGCTCACATTCTATTGGCTGTTCCGATCAGCCAATAGAATGCAAGCTCAATCTGATTGGCTGATTGGATCAGCCAATCGGATTGAACTTCAATCTGATTGGCTGATTCAATCAGCCAATCAGATTTTTCCTACCTTAATTCCTAAATATCTGCTTCCTAAATAGTTCTGAATCTTCCTATTCTAATGAAATATATACTTATTACCAAAAATGGATTATATTTCATATATCACAGTATTCTGTTATCTAGCGTTACATTATGTGAAGCTTTGCATTACATGAAACAAACACCCTTCATAGATAAAAATATAGCACATACTAGTTTTTCAAATATAAAAAAGTTTCTTATTGACATGCAAAGGTGTAAAATTCGTTCTTGGATTGGATTACGTTTTTACGTGATCTCGGATGCACCATGTTGCTTAAGACGTCACATGCAAAGGTGTAAAATCCGTCCTTGGATTGGATTACATTTTTACATGATCTTGGATGCGCCATGTTGCTTAATACGTCACATGCAAAGGTGTAAAATCTGTCCTTGGATTGGATTACATTTTTACGCAATCTCGGATGCGCCATGTTGCTAAAGACGTCACATGCAAAGGTGTAAAATCCATCCTTGGATTGGATTACGTTTTTACGCGATCTCGGATATGCGATGTTGCTTAAGACATCACATGCAAAGGTGTCAAATCCGTCTGATTGGATTACGTTGTCCCGCAATATTTGATTTGCCACGTAACCGATGTTTGCAAATGAGAACACAAGTTTAAAACCATGAATTTCTTGGATTATGGATTGTGTCAATCATGTACATTGTTGAACCATAGCTGATAAAGAACATAAAAATATCTTTTGATAGCTGTCTCGTTGAAGAAACAAATGAAGGCAATATGTTTTTTATCCAGAATAAATTTTGAGGCAAGTGCAAATACATGAATATACTCCATCTTGTTTAATATGTTTGTCACCAATATTTTCAATTTACAAAATAATTAATGTGTTGTGTTGAATTTTCTACATATATAATTCCTAAAGATGCGCTTTTGTATTTGAATAAAATAATCAATATGCATTGACCTTTATGACATTATAAATATATATGAGATGTCTACTTATTCTAGATGTTATGTCCTGATATTTTTTCTTAATGTAAATGCTCAGTATCGTGTCATTTATGGCTTCCACATTGTTGATCTCCAAATATAGTATTGTGAGCATATATTTCTAATGTAACTCTTACAAGGACATGAAACTCAATTTTATTTTATTTATTTTTTTAACATACATGTTTAACCCGGTTTGCAATTATCTTCTATTCTCAAATGTGCTTCAGTCTCTTGGTATAATGTGTTGAATGAGCATCAATACACTACTAGTTTTTAAGTGACCACATGAGTGAGGCACTGACAATCGTTAAATATATCCAGCCACCAATCAACAGATCTAAGCTATGTACTTGATTGCTCCTGAGCAGACCTAGATAAACCTTTCTGAAAAGGATAACAAGATAACGAGTCAAAGAATGTGAGTAAGTGTGAATGTTGTTTAAAATGTTTGTCTCTGTCAAAATCATGTAAGCGAATATTCTTCTTTCATACTCCTTCTAAATGAAATGTCTTTCTTAAAATATTCAAAAACTCTAATGTAGCTTTAGAAAAATATAGTTTATTTAACAGTACTCCTGTCAGGTACACTCTGTATTCCCCCTGTTCCCTCAGGAATGCACACATCTCTTCAAGGAAATCATTCAAGATCTCTACCTCTGGTACCTCGGGGGGGGGATATTCTCCTGAGGAGAAGCTGATGCATGGCGGGCTGCTGGTACACAGCGGGCTGCTGCATGAGGGGCTGCTGCTGCATGGGGGGCTGCTGCAGGGATCTCTGCTGCAGCGGGGGTTTCTTCATGGGATAATGGTGCAGGGATATCTTCAAGGTCTCCTCTAGGTGGCGAGTCATCTGCACCTCTCTCATGCCTAGGTGTAGGAGGAGCCTGTAGGTGCTGTGCTTCCTCCTCCCTGGCCTCAGACTCTGTATATTTGAAAAAGAAAGAAATCGAGATATTAGCAACTTTCCAAATAAAGATGTAAATGTTCTATTTGAAAGTATATTAATGAGGCTGCCTTTGTAATTCAATTGAAAGCCAAAGCAATCAATACGATTTCTGTATTTGCAAACCCGTCTTTCTGATATCTATATGATCAATCTGAATGTCTTTTTGCGTTTGTCTTAAATCTGTTTAAATGCACACCTAATCTGTAGACTAGATACTAATGTGATGGCTTTTCTTCAATTGCAACTTTCGCAAGGTAATTCTGAATGCGTTTACGTAATAATGTATAAAAAAGCGTAATTGCGTTAGTCATATCCTTAAATAATTTTTGCATGTGAATGGGTTATGAGGTTGATGTAAAGAGATTAGTAAATGATCTTACCGGCAGATGAGAGGGGCAGGTTCCCTGTATCAACTCCTCTGATACCAACTATGGCCACCTCAGAGATGTTGGGATGCAGCATTTCCTCCCAGCGGGAATACTCAAAAGTTATTTCCAGACCGCCACCGGTCCCTGCTAGGTATTCTTTTGCTTCAGTTCAACTCTGCAGTCCCGGTAACGATGCTTAATCAACTTCACATCCCTGTTATAGACCCCCACTGCATTTACGGCATCCCTGATCTCATTCCACAACTTCCTCTTATCCAAAGGGGTGGCCCTCTGTGCCTGCAGCCTCCTAGCCCTCTCCATATAAGCCTCTTTAAGGGCCTCCTTCTCATCCATAGTATATCTCTGCTCCCTCTGCCTGGGCTTCCCATGCGATGTGAGCCTCTGTTCCCCGGACTGTGAAGCTCCCTGTCTACGCTGAAGACCACTGGGCCCAGTCACTTGTGAATCTTCCACAAAGTGGCTGGGTCTACCCACCCCTTCCTCTCCAGTTCCTCTACCCCTTCCTCTTCCCCTTCCTCTCTCCTGCCTAAACTACTGGCTAACTTCCTCTACAAGCTCATCCATAAACTCAGCCCTAGCCTCCTGCCTAAGGAGCTCTAATAGCTCTGGGCTAATCTGCCCCCTACCTCCCCCCTCCCAACATACTCAAACAAAATGTGAAGGTGCACAAATGAAAGGGGATCAAAATAATGAACAAAAGAAAAAGTGCTGAAAGTGTGAATGGGATATAAATAAAAGAGGGTAAGCTGTATTAAACAGACAAATGTATATGTTGAAAAAGATGAAAATGAGGATATGTAAACAATAAGTTTTTTAAGAAAACAAAAACCTATGGGATGAAAGGGAATGGGATATGGAATGAAAGGGAATAGGGTATGGAGTGTAGGATGAGAGGGAATGGGGTATGGAGTGTATATAGTGTTAGTGATAAGTGTATGTGTGCATTGAATGTGTTTGCATGTAAATGTGTTTATATAAAGAATGTAGGAACAAAACACTCGCACACTCACCCAAACAAACTGTCGCTCACTAACTCACACTAACTCACTCTCTCACACTAACTCACTCTCTCATACTAACTCACTCGCACACACTAACTTACTCTCACACTAACTAACTCTCACTAAATCACACTAAATCTCTCTACTCTCAAATCTCTTCAAACCCTCCAACGCCTAGACCTGCACCTAACTTGAAAAGGCAATGCAGTCAAAGAAGCCATGCTTAGAGCGTGCTTATATACCCTATGTAAATGTTTAATGATGTACCGGTTTGCAAAGTAGGTGTGTTTTCCTAGTAATTATTATGTGTGCAATGTGGAGTATTTGTTTTAATTTGCACATGCTCATATTGAGTTTGTAAATGCACATATGTATTTGTGGAATGTGTATAATGTGATGATGTCATAGTGCTCGTTTTGCATAACATTCTTCAAAAGTAGTATCTCTAAATCTAAATTTTGATTTGTGATGGTCTCGTATTTGTTAAGTTTTGTAAAGGTTTATTTGTACTAATGTTTCGTAATCTGCGATGCAAATGTTTTGTTTGTGTATCAGTGTGCAATTCTTTTTGCATGTTGTTTTGTTCCGTGCTGCAAGAGCTCAACGTATTTTCCTATCCCTCGTTTAGTTTAAATGATGTCTATTTTTTTTATAACGATTATGAATGTGGAATGCGTATGTGCTATGTTGCGTGTGCAATTGTTGTTTGTACATTTGAGCTGAGTGTTTTTGTTGTCCATTATGTGGAATACGTAATATGACAGAGCAGTGTGTATTTCTCGTGAGATCGAGTATTAGAAGAAAAATCTGTGTTTTGTTCATTTAGCATTGTTCTCTATGGGAGAATCTATAATGCGCCCATGATTACGCTTGGTAAATAAAAGTGGTACTCATGTTACCATGATGCGTTATGAGGTTGTTTTCAGACTCGTAATACCTATGTTATAAAAGATACGCAATGGAAATAACGTACACGATATTAGTGAACAGCCATAACGCAAAACTCATAATCTGGCTGTCTGTGATTACCTTGTATCTACTCCTCCTCTAACACTTATTTCAGTTCTTTTGACAGATTGCGGTTTAGCCAATTAGCGCTGACTCATAAAAAACTCCAGGGGAGTGAGCACAATATTATTTAAATGGCACACATTAACTAGCGATGTCTAGCTGTGAATTGTTTTTCAAAATGCACTGAGATAAGAGGCGGCCTTCAAGGGCTTAGAAATTAGCATATGAACCTACCTAGGTTTAGCTTTCAACAAAGAATAAAAAGTGAACAAAGAAAATGTGATAATAAAAGTATATTGGAAAGTTGTTTAAAATTGCATGCCCCATCTGAATCATGAAAGTTTAGTTTTGGCTAGACTGTCCCTTTAAGGCAATACTTTTAAACTTTAGATCTTATATTATTTTATTTCTAATTTTGTATTATTCATTTATTTATGTTCCTATTTATTCTGCATTCATATAGTTAACCTGCTATGTTTTTAAATGTTTAATTGTTTAATTGCTTTCTTAAAGAGATGATTGTTTTGTTAATAATTTAACAGTGACTGTAGATGTTTTACTTTTTTTAATTCACATTCATAATGGATGGCATCCAAAGGCAGCTTGATTATTGTTATGATGTTTAACACTTAAATATCTCCTGGGGGTCTTTAAGTCTTCATTGATAGCATCATTTAATTTTCCCAAATGCAAATAATCATCTGTGGATGTGCTTGATTGACCAAATCATGCAGCCTACTCATTGTTATCTTATGCTTAATGCACCAAATGTAGTATTTGTTTTGCAGGTTAACAAAGTCTAAAGATGATTTAAGGAGCTTTTGTGTAGTAATTTAAAGGTTATGAACACATTTTCCTTCTTGTATTTAAAAAAAAAAGTTATTAAGGTTTGTGTTGCTTTGTAAAAAAAAAAAAGAGATGTGCTGTCTGAATGATATACTTTTTGCATTATACTTGTACTGGATGACTTAAACACACACTTTAATTGTTTGGGAGTTTCTAGATCAATTTATTTTGAAATTGTTTTTAGTAAGATTTTAACAATAATAACATACAAAGGTACAGGTAGCACTCAGTTTACTCGGGGAATAGGTTCAAGGAGGAAAGGTTGTAAATCGAAACCATTGTAAATTGAAACCCAATTTATAATGTAAGTCAATGGGAAGTGAGGGAGTTAGGTTCCAGGCCCCTCTCAAAATTGTCATAAGTAACACCTAATACAGGTGGCCCTCGTTTTACAACGGTTCAATTTACACCGTTTCAGAACAACAACCTTTTTTCCAGTCATGTGACTGCTATTGAAAAGTATAGAAAGAACTGTTTGCAGAAAAATGCAAGTGAGTCTGTGTTGTGTGGTTATTTTATTAGGTTTATAATGCTGTTTAGCATTTAAAGTCGTCATTTCAAAGCTTTAAAAATAATGTATTAGGTGTTACTTATGACAATTTTGAGAGGGGCCTGGAACCTATCTCCCTCACTTCCCATTGACTTACATTATAAACTGGGTTTCAATTTACAATGGTTTCGATTTACAACCATTCGTTCTGGAACCTAACCCCGACTTAAACTGAGGGCTACCTGTACATTATTTTTAAAGCTTTGAAATAAAGACTTTAAATGCTAAACAGCATTATAAACCTAATAATATAGATTGTATCATCATCAAACTAAGTTTAATGAACAAAAACAATTGCTAAACATCACCTAATTAAATAATCACACAACAGACTGCATCATCATAAAACTAAGTTTAATGTACAAAAAGTTTTTTTACTTGCATTTTTCTGCAATCAGTTCTCTGCATTGTTAGCATGTTAGATAATATTGGGTCTGCACATATTCTATGTATTTCAATCTGTAGTGATTAATAAGCAGTTGGGCACCCTCACCTCAAGCTGCTGGACAGGAAAATAATAGAAAAGTGCGTGCTAAATTTTGCTTGATAGATCTGGTCTTATCTGTGTACACAGATCAATTTAAGGCTGTTAAGTTGCATAACTTTACTGCAAAACAAGTGGACAGCTCCAACTACTGGCTATTTTAATTAGTGCATTGCTTTCCAAAGCTTTTCAATAGCAGTCACATGACTGAAAAAAAAGGTTGTTATTCTGAAATGGCTCAAGTTGAAACGGTGTAAATCGAGGGCCACCTGTATATGCAATCAACATATCGATATTGTTATCATATTCTTAAAGTGCTTTTAAAACTTTGCCTTCATTATAAGCTCTTCAATAAAGTTATCTTTGAACTAGTGTCCATTGTCTTCTCGTCTTCTTCTTATCAGAGTTTAAACATTGAGGGTGTAAGCAAGATGATTAAAGAAAGGCAAACAATAAGTAATAATTAGATAAGTTGATAGGCCCCAGCTCCCTGTTATGGTCTTGTACCATCAATATATCTCTACTAAGAAATCTCACTATCTCTTCTCTCTCTTGCTTCATGATACATTATGAATGATTCCCACTGTATTATGAAACTATCTTTAGTGTTTAAGGTTTCCGCTGCCAAACTTGCCATGTTATAGGGGTATTATCTTCTTTTCAATGAATGCAAAGTTAGGGGGTTTAGTTTTCCAAAATGAATCCTAACAATTGTGCATATAGTCATGACTAATTTCTGATTTCTTTTCGGGATAAGTGGTGTCAGAAAGTGTAGTAACGCTTGTTCAGGTATAAGTGTGATCTGATTTTGGAATATAGAACTTAACCCCTTAATGACGCATGTCGTACAGGGTACATCGCACACAACCTGGTCTTAAAAGACCAGCAACGTACCCTGTACGACATTAGGGGTTTAAAGCGGCTGGAAGCGATCCTGCTCGCTTACAGCCGCTTTCCGGTTATTGCAGTGATGCCTCGACATCGAGGCATCCTGCAATAACACCCCTTGGCCATCCGATGCAGAGAGAGCCACTCTGTGGCCCTCTCTGCACCGGACATCGATGGACGGTATTGTTGGTGGGTGGGAGCTGCAGTGGGAGGCGGGTGGGCGGCCATCAATGCTAGCTATGATGTGGAGGGGGCGGGATCGGGGGCGTGATCATCGGGGGTGCACACAAGCAGGTGGGAATGGCTACACTACAGAAATATAAAAAAAATAAGATAGATAGAGTGGGGCACAAAATCATTTTTAAAATACATCTAAGGGATCTGGGAGGGGTTGGGGGTTGCTCTTTGGCTGGGGGGAAGCTACACTACAGAAAAAAAATATGAAAAAGCAGGGTTTTTTTGTAAACTGGGTACTGGCAGACAGCTGCCAGTACCCAAGATGGCTACCAATAAGGTAGAAAGGGAGGGTTAGAGAGCTGTTTAGGGTGGGGGATCAGGGAGGTTGGGGGCTAAGGGGGCATCCTACACAGAACCATATGTAAATATGCTTAAAAATATATATATATTTTTTAAAAATACATTTTATTTTAGTACTGGCAGACTTTCTGCCAGTACTTAAGATGGCGGGGACAATTGTGGGGTGGGGGAGGGAAGAGAGCTGTTTGGGAGGGATCAGGGGGTGTGATGTGTCAGGTGGGAGGCTGATCTCTACATTAAAGCTAAAATTAACCCTGCATGCTCCCTACAAGCTACCTAATTATCCCCTTCACTGCTAGACATAATTCACGTGTGATGCACATATATGGCTTTGGCTTTGCTTTACCAAAAAGTAACGCCAAAGCCATATATGTCTGCTATTTCTGAATAAAGGGGATCCCAGAGAAGCATTTACAACCATTTGCGCCATAATTGCACAAGCTGTTTGTAAATAATTTCAGTGAGAAACCTAAAGTTTGTGAAAAAGTGAACTTTTTTTTTTATTTGATCGCATTTGGCGGGGAAATGGTGGCATGAAATATACCAAAATGGGCCTAGATCAATACTTTGGGTTGTCTGCTACACTACGCTAAAGCTAAAATGAACCCTACAAGCTCCCTAATTAACCCCTTCACTGCTGGCCATAATACACGTGTGGTGCGCAGCTGCATTTAGCGGCCTTCTAATTACCAAGAAACAACGCCAAAGCCATATATGTCTGCTATTTCTGAACAAAGGGGATCCCAGAGAAGCTTTTACAACCATTTGTGCCATAATTGCACAAGCTGTTTGTAAATAATTTCAGTGAGAAACCTAAAATTGTGAAAAATTTAACGTTTTTTTTTCATTTGATCGCATTTGGCGGTGAAATGGTGGCATGAAATATACTAAGATGGGCCTCGATCAATTCTTGGGGTTGTCTACTACACTACACTAAAGCTGAAATTAACCCTAGAAGCTCCCTACATGCTCCCTAATTAACCCCTTCACTGCTGGGCATAATTCACGTGTGGTGCGCAGTGGCATTTAGTGGCCTTCTAATTACCAAAAAGCAACGCCAAAGCCATATATGTCTGCTATTTCTGAACAGAGGGGATCCCAGAGAAGCGTTTACAACCATTTATGCCATAATTGCACAAGTTGTTTGCAAATAATTTCAGTGAGAAACCTAAAGTTTGTGAAAAAATTTGTGAAAAAGTGAACAATTTTTTTTATTTGATCTTATTTGGCGGTGAAATGGTGGCATGAAATATACCAAAATGGGCCTAGATCAATATTTTGGGATGTCTTCTAAAAAATATATATATACATGTCAAGGGATATTCAGGGATTCCTGAAAGATATCAGTGTCCCAATGTAACTAACTCTAATTTTGAAAAAAAGTGGTTTTGAAACAGAAAAGTGCTACTTGTACTTATTGACCTATAATTTGCAAAAAAAGCAAAGAACATGTAAACATTGGGTATTTCTAAACTCAGGACAAAATTTAGAAACTGTTTAGCATGGGTGTTTTTTGGTGGTTGTAGATGTGTAACAGATTCTGGGGGTCAAAGTTAGAAAAAGTGTGTTTTTTTTCCAATTTTTCCTCATATTTTATAATTTTTTTTATAGAAATTATAAGATATGATGAAAATAATGGTATCTTTAGAAAGTCAATTTAATGGCAAGAAAAACGGTATATAATATGTGTGGGTACAGTAAATGAGTAAGAGGAAAATTACAGCTAAACACAAACACCACAGAAATGTAAAAATAGCCCTGGTCCTTAAGGGAAAGAAATTGAAAAATGGCCTTGTCCTTAAGGGGTTAAGAGACCAGACGTCTGATCCCAGATCTCTCTAATTTTATTGCAATGCCACCACACCTGCATACCCAATCCTCTATCACCACATCCTCTATAACAAAGCTGTGGAGATAGGCTTTCAGATCTCCCAAACCTAGTTGGGTGAAGGTACAACTTAAAGGCCATCTTTAAGGTCATTAAAGGCCAAGTTTTATCTAAATCCTGTTCCCACTGCAGGATAATTGATTTAGTCTCCCTGAAATTGCTATTAAAAATAGGATACAAGATAGATATTGTACCATGTGTCAGGTCTTTAGATAAACATAAAGATTCAAATGTTGTGTTTGCCGGTGTCTTGGACAAACCTGATACTTCCTGTACCCTAGATTTCAGTTGTAAGTATTGAAACCAAATTTTCTATCATTGGGATTGAGGGCACTGTATTGCTCATATGAAAAAAAATTGTCATCCACCAAAACATCATCAATTCTATAGGGACCTTTATTAGCCCATTTCTGCTGTACCAGTAAGTTTATTGAAGTCTGTGGTAGTATCAAAGGCGTTAATTTAGAGTTATCATGGACTAAGAGATATTTAGCAATTAACTTATTCCATAAGAATATGGTGTGTGAGATTGCTACATGTTTATATATTAGATGCAGTCTATATCTTTTTTCTGTCCATAGTAGTCTAGTACAGTACAGCAATCTGTATTAGTAATTGTGAATTCAATTTGTACCCATAGAGGCTTATGTGCATTGTTAAACCAATGTAATGTCTGGGCCATTCATGCAGAATAGTAGTATGAGGTAAAATGTGGTAGACCTACCCCTCCATCTCTTTTATGAGTGCACATAGTCTTCTTGTTAATCCTGGCTCTTTTCCCCTGCCAAATAAAACGTTATAAGTCATTCTGAATAGCATTAAGCTCAGATATCGGTATTGAAACCGGTAGGTACAGGAACAAGTAAAGTAATTTTGGTAAAAAGGTAATTTTAGTTGAAACTTGAGTTTTAGCCATTTTGTGATAAATTTCTAATATGTGCAAACATAGGGAGATAATTTACTTGGTATAAAGAATAGATATTTGCTGGAAGCTATATTCCTAGATATTTAAGCTTTTTCTGAGCCCATTTACATGAAAAATTAAGTTCAAGGAGTTTTTTTGTGTGTTAGGGTAGATTAATGCTAAGCACTTTGCACTTCTCCTAATTTATTTTGTAGCCTGATAAATGTCTAAAATGGTGGATTAGTGAATATTGAGGTTGGGGGGAGGGAAAGAAGTGGCCTAGTTAATGATATTATATCGTCCATGAATAGCGAGACCTTATATTAATTTGTCCCTGCTCTCAGTCCAGATATGTCGGGATCGTCTCTGACTTTAACTGCTAACGGTTCGATACAAAGTGCAAATAACAGTGGCAATAATGGATACCTTTGTCTCGTGCCATTCTTGATATAAATAGGCTTGGTTTGATAAAGGCCGAGGGGAACCAGCAAACTGTTTGGAGGCGTCTGTGTTTCAAGTCTCTTGTCCCCACAAAGCCACGGAACTATCTGGCAGAGTATCCGGAACAACCTGTCAGACGGTTCTGATGCAGCCAAAAGAGGCAGTTCAACCGAGCCTGCTGTGAGAGACTAAGAGCCTTAACCACTAAACACTCCACCTGAATGCATTTTAATTCTATTATCTAGTAAGTGCAGCATTATTTGTGTGTCTAATCGTTTGTAAATAAAACTTTTCACTTGAGTCCTGCCTTGTGCGCCTATTCTCTTTTTCTTTTCTATACATGTAACTTCACACAAAGCCACGGTCAGGGATTATTCATCAATACTTCTTAAATGAAGTCCAGGCATATAAACAGCCTTTTATAGGACTTTCCACCTGAATCACTCCATTTTATCAAGTATGAACATTATTACAAGGTACTGTGTTTGTAGTGTTGAGTTATTTTTGGCACTGTAACAGCTAACATTATTAGAATATTTAATTACCATTGACAAAATATTTGTATTCAAACATTTTTCAGAATATAGCGCAATCAATATTATTTGACTGTTTTTTTAAAGGCCGAGGTGGTTGAGTATAGAGTAGTAAGAGCATCCTGAAAAGCTGCAGTGATACCTGTTTTTTTCAGTACAGCAAACATATAGTCCCAGTCATGATTGTGTACAATGCATTGGGGAGAAGTAGGTGTAATCCCTGGCATTCCCGTTTAGAGATCTTCAGCAATCAATCAAGTTGTGGTCTAAGGAAAAATATTTTTAAATATTCTGGGGAGGTCTAGGGGGTTTCATTTGTGGTGGTCCTTGTGTGGTTCTGTCTAAGGGGGTTGAGTAGAGAGTAGTAAGAGCAAAATCTCCAGTGATACCTGTTTTTTTCAGTACAGCAAACATATAGTCCCAGTCAATTCTATCAAATGCCTTCTCTGTGTCCAAAGATAGGAACAGAGAAGGCGTTTTTCCGACAGTGGCCATATTAATCAAGTCTATAATCTTACGTGTGTTATCTGGGGCTTCTCTATTTGGATTAAGTCTATTTGACAAAAATTTTGTTAATATCTTTACATCTTGATTAATCAGTGAGATGGGCCTATCATTTTAAAAGTGATGTTTATTTTTTCCTGGTTTTGGTATAACTGCTATTCTAGACATGAGCATTTCCTTAGGAATTTCTCTTCCTTGCATTATAGAATTAAATGCCTTGTGAAGATTTATAAAAAAAATCATATGGGCCTTGTGCCTTAGAGTACTTTATGGCTTTTATGGCAAATTTTATTTCCTCCTGGGAAATAGGTGCATTCAGATTATCGAGCTCCTCTGTTGATACTTTGGGAAGTGTACTTGGTCCTAAAAAGTTATCTAAGTCCTCATATTTGTTTATTCCTCTTTTATGAGAAGGAAGGTTATAGAGATTGATATAAAAATCTGCAAATATGTTAGCGATACAAAGAGGGTCACCGGTATTACTATTATCCAGTAGTTGGATTTGTGGAACTGTAGTATTTCCAGTGATTTCTTTGAGTTTATTTGCTAACATTTTGTTGGGCTTTTTCCTGTATATATAATAATGAGTGTCTATAAGTTTAGTAGACCTAGCTGCCTCTTTGTTTAGTAATTTGTCTATCTCATCATTTATGTTTCTTAATATTTTTGTGTTTCTTATTTGTGTTTTGGGATATTTGGGAACGTAAAATATTTGCTTCAGATTGTAATTGTGTCAGTTTGACTTTGTGTTCTTTGTTCCGCTTTCTGGTCTCTGCTATCAAAAAGCCTCTGACAAAAGCTTTCAATGCTCCCCAAACATAAATTAGATTAGAGGTGCTACCAGCATTGATGCTTATAAATTCTGTAATTTGTTGGTGAAGCTTTTGTAGTAGTAAGGTGTCTTGTAATAGGTTAGCATTAAGAGACCATGATTTGGTTCTGTTCGGATTTAGGACTCCAGAGATAGTAACTTCCACTATAGAGTGATTCGACCATGGACAGTTTAATATTATGGCTTTAGTTAAAAGGAGGAGCAATATTTGGCTCATGATTGTGTACAATGCATTGGGGAGAAGTAGGTGTAATCCCTGGCATTCCCGTTTAGAGATCTCCAGCAATCAATCAAGTTGTGGTCTAAGGAAAAATATTTTCAAATATTCTGGGGAGGTCTAGGGGGTTTCATTTGTGGTGGTCCTAGTGTGGTTCTGTCTAAATTATGATCTAGTGTGAGGTTAAAGTCGCCCCCTATAATCCATTGGTTTAATTGCTTGCTTAAAGGGACATGAAACCCACATTTTTTCTTTCATGATTTAGAAAGAGAATGCAATTTTCATCATCTTTCTAGTTTACTTCTAGTATCTATTTTTTTTTTTATTCTCTTGATATTATTTGCTGAAAAGCATATCTAGATATGCTCAGTAGCTGCTGATTGGTTGCTGCACATAGAAGCCTCATGTGATTGGCTCACCCATGTGCATTGCTTTTTCTTTAACTAAGGATATCTAAAAACTGAAGCAAAATAAATAATAGAAGTAATTTGTAATGTTGTTTAAATTTGTATGTTCTATCTGAATCATGAAAGAAAGATTTTGGGTTTAGTGGCTCTTTAATTTTGTTAAAAAAAGTTGCTTTCTGTTCTTTGGGAGCATAAATATTAAAAATTAAAATCGGTATATTCTGGATTAAGCCTCTAATCAACAGCAATCTCCCCTCTCTATGCCTAATTATTTATTCTTCTTTGAAATTTAGTGAAGAGTGTAAGAGTACTGTGACCCCGCATTTTTTTTTTCTCACTAACTGCGTGATATTGTGTTGGGTTTAATTTGTCCCAGTATTTTCGTGTATAGCCTTTAGTAAAGTGGGGTTTCTTGCAACATTATTATATGAGCTTTTAGGGTTTTATATGTAGAGATGGCTTTTTTCCTTTTTATATCTGACTTGAGACCACTAACATTGTGTGAAATTATTTTAATAGACATTGTGAGGGTGAAACGAATAAGCTATCATATGAGTACCTGAATATTATAGTGTGGGAGGAAAGCTTAAGGAATACTTGACACCATTTCTTGATGGAGAGCTAGGGTGTAGTGCGAAGTATAATGTGACCTAGTGATGGAGAGCCGGGACCCACCGCATATCGAAGAGACTCAATTGCAAGACAGCAGTAAACAGAAAACACAATCTGCAGTGAACCGGAGACATTAAGTGTAGCAGCTATGCAGTGAAAAACATGTATAAAGTAATCATACATTTTTGAACATATTAACTTTGATAAAAAAATATGTCTAGATTAAATAAGTGTAGATAATATAGAACAAACTAACTTTCATTAATGTGTTATTATCCCTGAACTGGTAAAAGTAAGAGGACATATGGGGTGGTAGGCACCATTGAATCTATAATGAAATATATAATAATGAATATTCCCCCATCTGTTAGTCGATGGAGGATCGGGAAGTGGGAGGGTGGGGAGAGTTAAAGGGGAAGAGGGGGTTATGGTATAGGGAATGCAAAATTGAACTATAATGTTGTAGGGGAACTGGGGAAGGGAAGAAGGTGGGGAGAGGGAAACAATAGCCCCTGAGAGAGGCGAGAACACAGTCTAGTATATAAGTGTATTTAAATTAACAAATTAAATATAACCAGTTATAATAGCTAACAAGCACAGATTATCATAAATAATCAGTATCTAGCAAATATAACTTGAACTAATCAAGTTACTGTTTTTTTAAAAACTAAGCACGGAAGAAAGAATGCTCATCAAGTTGACTTTATTTGTCAGGTTGTAGGGATTTCTTCTTCACTTCGTGAGTTAGACTTCATACAGGTGCTTGGAATTGACTTTAGCTTTTTTTGCTTTCTGACTTTTCCCACCGGTGTCCACTCTCATTGAAAAGTCTTCCTCTGGGGCTGTAGGTTTGGTGCAGTGATGGGAGATTCAAATTGAATCTGAAGACAATGTACAATGACAAAAACCTTCTGCTAACGTAGAGCAGGTATAGGAGACATTCAGATGTAAAAATACAAGTTTAAAGGGAACGTCCCATCTATATTTGATCTGAGCTTTAGTGAGGGCCATTATTATTGAATTGAGGTCCCTACGTTTCCGCAACATGATTGGGGCAATGTCCACAAATATCTGTAATGAATGTCCTTCAAAATCAATGGTTTGCTGTTGTCTGTCTGCCTTAAGAATACGCTCTTTTATGTGAAAGTAATAAAGTTTGAGAATATTATCTCTTGTAGAAGATTGTTGGGGTTTAGTTAAGACTGTGTGCACTCTGTCCATAAGGAGCTTGTCAGGTTCTATTTCAGGAACAAGTTATTGGATAAGCTTTGACATAGCCTCTTGTAGGTTTTTGTATGACACCGGCAAATTTCTAATCCAAAGATTAGATCTGCGGGATCTTTTTTCAAGGTCTTCAATTTGTTCCTCAAGTTTTTGTCTGTTTTTTCTGCGAGTACCAATATCCTTAATGTCTTGTCTTAAGTCAGATAGCGCAGTTTTCAATTCCTCTTGAAACAAGGATTTTATATGGGACAAGAGCTCTTTATTTTGAGTATCTGTCATGGTGGGTGTCTTATCGTTTCTGTGGTACTTGTATCCATATTATCGCCAGATGATGGAGAACCTTTGTCTTGTTGTTTTTGCTTAAGTTGCGACTTAGTAAGGCATTCTTTGACTGTTTGTGTTTTGTTCTTCATCTTGTCAACTTTGGTAGTAAGTTATAAATTGCATTAATATAGGAAAGCAAAACTGGCAGTATTTATTTGTGATTCCCCGGGGCTAGAGTATTCAAGCTGCACATTTAGCTATAAAGCGACATATTATACTGTAATATCTCAACCAACAGCTGGAGGGATATCTGTGACCTACCTTTCCTATGCCTCCCTGCTCAGTAGTCAACCATTATGAAATCTCTGGAAGGTGTGTGGAAACAGGGAGAAAGTCAAGAGTCCTCCTATATTTGGTGAGCAATGTCCTTGTCTGGAGACTGTGAACCCTTAAGTAGGACTCCTCAGGTATCTCCCGAACTGCAGCTATTAAAACTACCAATTCAGGCTAAGGAAAAGTAATTGGTGTTTCTTATAAGGGTAAAAAAAAAGAGAACTGTATTGCTCTATATGACTAAAGTTACATTTATGGTTTGTTTATTAAGCTACAATCTCTGTATATTAGGTGCAGACTTTCTGACTTGGACGCCTGAGCGTTCTGATGGCACAGCAATTTGTATTGCTGATGTTTTTAATTTTAGGAAGAGGTCACTGTATCTTAAGATGGCTTCTTTTCCCGCCAAAATTGCAAAGTATTAAAAGTGGCCCTTGAATGATCTAACGGCTCTGTTTTTTATAACTAGCCATTGTCAATTTATGTCCCAAAATGAGTTCACCTTTATAATATTATAAATGAGCACCTGACCATCTTCCTCTCCTTACCGACTGCTGTCGGATGTTTGTGCAATATTGATCTTCCGATTGCTACAATGCACACCTCCTAATGTGATAAGTCCAGGTTTTGTGTCCCAGCAATGAAGGAAGACACTGTGCTTATGCCTACTCCTCTCAGGAATCTGTAATCCTGTCCAGCCATCGGAGAGGAGCCCCGACCCTCTGTCGGCTATAAGTGTCTAAAATGATCTCCAGCAAGCGGATCTCTCAGTTAGCAGGTTCCGTCGCTAAAATCCACCTGTCATCTTCAAGTCTTCCTCTCATCTGAAGAGAATCCCAGGAGTTAAGAGTTCTATGTATTTAAAGTGAATTTATATAGAATATAAATCGGTCTAGTCGGAGCTCTTTAAGAACACGTCTTGCTCCCTCGGCTGCTAGCCACACCCCCTCAAAATCAATTTAAAGAGGTTTAACCTAACATTTGCTTTGCACCATATATTAACATATATAAATAGTGTTCTTGCATTCACAGAATAGATTTTTTATAGTTTTTAAGTCACTGTAAATTAATTATACACAGCATACCTCATTTTTAAAAACATTAGAAATAACATAAAAGTCAACATAAACACATTTTTTTTAAAGTCTAGCATAACATTACAGATCTCATTTTGCTTGGTAAAAGTTGCTCCAGCAACCTCCTTACAGTTTCATGGATTGGCTACCAAATGTCATAATTGGTTGGCTGTTCTATTCAAGTCATAGAGGATTTGTTTTTTTAAAAAGTATGTCAAAGTTCTCAAATTGCATGCAAAGTTTATTACCCTCTTCTCCGCACTCCAAAATCTGTTACAATAAACACTGGTGCTTCAAACAAGCTGGGAATCAATATGCCTGTCATCCCTTTTTGTCTTATAGACGTTTGAATTGTGCAACAGACCGTGCAGTATTACAACACTAATGTCACCCACACAATCACACTTACTCTTATTGCAAAAAAAACCCAGTCTACAGAGAGTGCAACTATTAACCAGGACACTAGAAAGTCTGTTGCTCACCTCTCCTCCTCAGGGTTAACGTTGGTGTGTGGCGACATGCTAATGCCTGTGCAGAGTTCTGAGTTCCAGCTGAGCCATTTCATTCCAGATTCCACCCGGTATCAGGCAAAAGCAGATCCAATCAAGAAGAACAGGAAACCGGGGAATCCGTATAATTAAAACATCCATTTATTTAATCACTTTTAAAATTCTCTAGGCAGCATTTCCATAATCCATACTGTCCCAATAACATCCGAATTGTGCCGGCAGCGTCACAGGTCAGCTGACGCATTTCAGCCAATGGCCGTACTCATAGCTGTATGACCTGCCTATCCAGACTTAGGACTAAAAAAGCATAGAAGTCTCTATGATAGGTTAAAAGTTTTAATGACGCTGTCGGCCCAGCCTCCTTGTCAAAATGATCTTTAGTTATATACATTTGGTTAACTGCTTATTTATACAGACTAGTATTGCAATTTCGATAACAAGCAATATGTAAATACTGTTGTAAACTGGGCTGGATATGTTTCAACAGTGTGGGTTCCCTTACTTAATTAACATTCTAGCAACAATATACAAAGAGAATTTCATATTATACAATTTTTTATTTTATTTTTAAAAAAAAAATTCATTAACACAGATTTGTGAAAAAAGTTTGCGTGCAGAATGACTTTACTTAGGTCAATGGTTTACCAAATATATAGAGGGGTACAACACATTTTAACTCACTTAGGAATATTATATATATATATATATATATATCACATTTAACAGAGCTAATCCTGTATCAAAGTTCTCAAATGTCATACCAAATACTTTTTACTTGGGTTTAAAAATATGATTTTAACAACCCTAACCCTTTTGAATATAAAGATACATAGGTAAATACCTGATGATGTTCTATCTCTGTGTGGCTGTGTAAATAACAGAGAATGGTTTGAGGAGCAGATCATTATTTTTACTGTGTTTGATAAACAGATACACTGTCAGGATTCTTCAGCTCAACATATGATTTTATATTGTTCCTATACCTTTAATACGGTAGCCCTGCCTACCTATCCTTTAAATTCCAGCTGCACTAGCAATCTGGTGCTTAGTATTGTATGTTTCTAGCTATAGTAACTGCTCTCTGAGCTTCCCTCAAGGAATTCCTGTGTTGATACAGTTTTCTACTAGTGAGATTTCCACAACCGTATTGTAACAAAAGGCAGTATTGATCCTCATACTACAAGAGGATTTTTACCCAGTCATTGGATTGATTGCATCCAGGATTATCACGCTACAACATATCAAGGTTCAAGTTTTCCCTTCACCGTAGTGATACTCCTCATCAGCTAAAACCACTAACAGTTTTACCTTACCAGAAACATTTGCTTTGATACACTGTGTTGTATCGCTTTGTCCAAGCAAACAGGAGCCCCGGACTTCAGGAACCTGTCATATCACAGTAATTCTCAATCTCTATACTTCATGTTTACCACGTTTCACTGTCCCTTTAAACATAATATCACATGACCGTTATGCCTTTATAAGCCCTCCTCTCTAATTCAACGATGCTTGGTAATTTGATTCGCATGAGGAGTGATCACAACTTTCAAGAAGCTCTCTATATTTTCGTCAAGTTGTTTTCTAACTTTATATCTGCAAAGTTTTCTTCAATCACAGGACAGCATACTTCATTCTGAAACGCTAACTGACATACAGCGTGTCTGCAGTAGTTCGGCGTCTGACGTCATCAGCACTCCGGGAGTCAGTGTCGCAGCTCCTCTCTGTTGCCGGTTTCTACACAGCTTCTCAGGACAACTTATTGCTAGCTAGCAAAGTCTTCACAAGTACACGCTGGTCATGAAGTGTTGGGTATCGTACTAAACATAAAGTTATTGCTGAAGTTACGCTTATTTCATATGTTCCTAAGACTGTATATACTAACAATTCAAGCTTATACATATACGTTACTAATGGAAAGTGTGCATGTTTAACATCTTCTGCATATATCCTGGTTATTTCTGCATACAATACACTGCCATAATAATCCTCAGGAACTTCCACGAACGCTGAACCGCTGCAGGCCCTTTAGCCGGTTTCTCGATTAACCGGAAGTGTGTGGGAAGGATAGTAGTGGAGCACTGGGGGTGCACGCCGCTGTTTGCAGCCGGTAACAGATTTAAGACTAATGTGGGATGTGGTCTCTTTTGATCACTATATTAAAGCCATAAGAATACCAAGGGGCTTGAGAATCAAAAAATACCCCTCTTTTGATCTAGAAGACCCAGACCTACAGACAGAATGGAATGAGGCATTAACCACATGTTCTCTCACACTTATGGACATCGTTATCAGAAGTAAAACCAAAAAGAGAGACAATCTTAAATCTAAAATTGATAATATCACAGTAGATCTGAAGACCCTGAAATCAGATACTAAATATGGAGAATTTAAAAGCAATTTAAAAGCAAAAATACAAAAAACAGATGGAGAATTGGCGCTGAGAAAAGGCAATAAATTTAACAGAGATATGGAGGACTATTTGAATAACAAGGTGTATAACTGGTCAAGATTTCAGAACAGACCAAGAAGAAGGTCCTTTCGCCCACAAGGGGGCAAAAAGAACCAAGTATCATCTGCAGAAAACATTGCAACAGCTAATCCTAAACCAATCTTGAAGCATAAATCTAAACGAAAAGTGGCCTTTTCTTCAACTGATACTTCAGATCAGGAATCATATATATCTGATGGAAGCATTTCTTCAGGGCCTGTGGGGCCAAGATCTCTCTCTCCCCCCTCTCCACCACCTTCTCATTCTACTATTTCTCTTTCTTCTTCTTCTAAGTCTATACTTCCTCCTTCCTGCCCCCTCTTGTCATTACAGGTTCTGAGTGACAGTGACACGGATGAGGAAGAAGATACAGCTGTATGTCCTAAAGATAAAGATAAAGATACATCGGCTGTCCCTTTAGGAGGCGCACAAGGAGGGCAGGCAGAAGAATCAAGAAAATCTCAAAGAAAATCACACAAGAAGGACTATCGGTATTGAACCTGTCCAAACAGGAACTTACAGAGGAAGAAAAATCACTACTGAGCAAAGGAATGGGCTTTGCCCCTACGAATACTTTTTCAGCTTTCAAAACTATCATTGACATTAATAAATTTGTCAGGAAATTGACATTAAAACGCTTTTTTAATTTGCAGAAGGAAGAATCAGCATTAGAAGAATGTGCAGATGATAATTCAGATTTAATGGTTGACCATAGCAGTATTGTAGGTGAGATGGGCTCAGCAACCCTCAAATTTGATGACTGTATAACACTTAATGAATTAAAATCTTTAGAATGTGAATATGGTCCAGAGGACAGTGATATACAGTCACCCAGAAGGGGGAGGTCAGAGTTCTATCCCACAAACTTCAGGGGTCCATATATTAATATGTATCAGAGGAGAGTCCAGAAGGATTTGTTAGATTTAGAGACAGAGATAAAAACAAAGGGCTCCACAGGGAAACCTAATCTCACAAAAGCAGAATTTAATGCATTACACAAATTAAAACAAAATGATAGTATTGTGATAAGAACATCTGACAAGGGTGGTAATGTAGTGGTCCTTGATAAAGAATACTACTGCAATGAGGCTTACAGACAATTGTCTGATACCAAAACATACAGAAAGCTGGATAGGAATCCAACACAGATATTTAAGTCTAAACTTTATTCTATAATAGAACAAGGAATAGCCATCAATGTCTTCACTGAGGAACAGGTCAAAAATATGATACCTGATCATCCATTAGTGCCTATATTCCATCATGTGCCTAAAACACATAAAAATATGACCTCTCCCCCAGGAAGACCTATTATTTCAGGCATTGGCTCTATGTTTGAGCCATTGTCTGAATGGGTCGACTCCATACTCCAGCCTTTGGTTAAAAGCCTTAATAGCTATTTACGTGATTCAACACATCTGTTGAATTGTTTGGAATATGTAGAATGGAACAAGGAGTTCAGATGGGTGGCCATTGATGCCACCTCCCTTTACTCAAGTATACCCCACATGTTAGGATTAAAAGCCATTAGATACTTCTTGGATACAGCCACACGTTATTCTTTAGAATTCAAACTTTTTTTCTGTGAAATCATTGAATTTTTATTAAAACATAATTTTTTTTATGTTTAATAATGAATACTATGTGCAGGTTTGTGGCACAGCGATGGGGGCAAAATTTGCCCCCTCGTTTGCCAACCTGTATGTAGCATGGTGGGAGGATTTATACCTTTACACTCTTTCCAATCCATTTGCAAAGCATATTATCAAGTATATGCGTTTCATAGATGATCTTATATTTATAGTGGAGGATAAACTTGAGTTGAGCACCTTTTTAGAGTATGTTAATACCAATGATTTAAATTTGAGATTCACAGGTGAATTACAACAATATAAAATATGTTTCTTAGATCTAGAGCTCACAGGTGATCCAGAAAAAGGTGTAATAATGACTGACACATATCGCAAACCAACGGCAGGAAATACCATACTCCATGCCAAATCATGCCATCCCCCACATTTAATTAGATCAATCCCCAAAGCCCAATATATTAGAATGAGAAGAAACACTAATTGTACTGAGAAATTCAATCTACAATGTAGTGATCTTACAAACAGATTAAAACAAAGGGGATATTCGAGTAAAATTCTTAATGAATCTCACGAAAAGGTAAAATATAAGACTCAAAGAGAGGTTATTGCAACCAAAAAGAGATCAGATCAAGATTTTAGTAGAGACAAAATTGTCTTTACCACAGAGTATTCGAAACAATTCAATGAAATCACAGCTATTCTCAAGAAACATTTACATATATTAAAAGAAGATGAATCTTTGGGTAACATTTTTCATACTTGTAAATTTGTGTCCAAGAAACCACCGACTCTGGGCACCAGGCTGGTACCTAGTATGGTAAACACAATAACAAATAAACGGGGGAGTAATTGGATAAGGAAAAAAGGCACATACAAATGTGGCACTAAACCATGCATTACGTGTGAAGTTATTGAAAAAAGTGATACTTTCACCAGTTCAGCAACACATGAAAGATATAATATGGAGTTCTATGCAAATTGTAGGACTGAGTTTGTAGTTTATTTAATAGAATGCTCCCTTTGTTCCCTACAATATATTGGTCAAACGACCAGAGAGCTCAGATCACGTATCAGAGAACATATTAGGGACACTAAAAACTACAACAAAGACTCGGCGGTAGCGGTTCATTTTAATCAAACACATATGACTCACATAGCACACATTACTGTTAAAGTTATTGATAAAATTCAGTCACCCACTAGAGGGGGCAACAAACAAAAATTGTTGCTCAAACGTGAATTATTTTGGATTTACAAACTTAAAACGATAGTACCACAGGGTCTAAATAGAGAATGGGACATGTCCTACTATGTGGAATAGTTATTTATATATATATACTTTTTTGGTTTATTTTTTAAGGGTCAATTTAATTTACTATGCAGAAATTTTAACAAAGTTTCTCAATAATATTGCATATAGTAATCTACCTTTAACAAATATTGGATCTTAGGCTCTCATTCAGTTCAATTTAAATTTTAAATATTATACATTCTATACTTGGTTTGTATAAGTATGAATGAATAATGGGATACATTTAGGTCCATAAATAGGAACACATAAATATAGTCCCCTATTTCTCGATATAATTCCCTAGATATTCATTATAGGTATTTATCACAAAATAATAAATACAGTTTAGCCTATAGGAGGTGATTTATAATTAGTATCTAGAATGACATAAGGTTACAAGGTTATAACATAACACTGAAGTTGTTGTTTTATGTGTATTTACATATCATGTATAACTATATATCTTATTAAGTTATTCAGCATTTACATACATGTACATATATATATTTTTTCAAACACAATATACCTTTCTGTGTTTTTGGTTAGTGCTAGGTGAGGGTAAGCAGTTTTAACACTACTTTGATACAGGTGTTTCTAAAGCTTTGCCATCATTGGGTACTTCCCCTTTAAATAGCAGGGGTTGTACTAACATATCTCACTCCTATGATTAAGTGCCGAGCATAGGCACGAAACATGTAAGGAGGGTTATCACCTGCTACCCTTTGTATTCTTTGCCAATTGGCTTTTTTAAGATATGAGAAATAAAGTATTTGAATTTTAAATTATCTCTTACTCCGCTTGTTGCTGCCGCATTTTTTCGTTTTTCTGCCATAATAATCCTGCTGCATTCATAAATAAGGTTGCATAAGAACTTCACTAACCTGAACATTTAAGCATTGTACCTGAGTGATAAGCTACAATCTATTTAAAGTGATTCTAACAGAGCTTCAATTACATAAAGTTATAATATATTCTACATCCAAAGAGATTATCTATTGTTTAGCAAATGCTATTATACTATTTAGGAGAGTATTAGCACATTCACATTGTTGTGCATATCTCCAGCAACTAGAGATAGTTGTAATTTACTTTTGACCTAAACAGGTCACCCTCAGTCAATGAGCAGAATAAGGTTCCTAGTTTATCAAGGTACCTAGGTTTGGTGTGAGACTGAGTGGAGTAGATACAACTGGGTTCACAATAATTATATAATAAATCCTCACATATTACCAAGCCTCCCTTAACCCACTTGTATCTATAATGGATGTTACTGAATTGTCCAACCGTGTTGGAACCCTTTCTCAAAATATGGATATAATGATTCAGGGTCTTAGGGACCTCCAAGTTGAAAATCAGGAATTACGAAAACATATTAGGGATCATGTACCTGCTAAAACTTTACCATCACCTCTTGTTTCTCCTGAGCCACAAATATGTCCACCTGAGAGATTTTCTGGAGACAGAACTCAATTTAGAGACTTTAAAAATTCATGTACTTTATTATTTTCATTGAAACCAAGAACCTATCCTACCGAAAGGGTTAAAGTTCTAACGGTAATTTCTTATCTCACTGGTGAAGCCAAGGCATGGGCTAATGCATACTATGAGAAAGAAGATCCTATCTTAAACTCATTAGAATCATTTTTTAATGCCATGTCCTTACTATATGAAGATCACGACAAACAAGCTTCAGCAGAAAATTCTATCAGACATTTGCGACAAGGTAGACGCCCTGTAGAAGAATATATAACTGATTTCAAAAGATGGGCACCTGACACACAGTGGAATAACCCAGCTTTGACGAATCAATTCCGTATTGGATTAGCGGATGCTCTAAAAGATGAATTGGCACGTGTGGTTATTCCTAAGGACTTAGAAAATCTTATGACCTTGTCTATATCTATTGATCGTCGTTTGAGGGAAAGGAAGATTGAAAGAGGGTCATCAGAATTATCTACCAAGAAAGCCTATGGTTCTCATTCAGTTTCCACTGTCCGTTCAACAGATGAGCCTATGGAGATAGGTTTTGTCAAAGGTCCTCTTAAACCTGAAGAAAAGGCTAGACGAAGACAACATAATCTTTGTTTATATTGTGCTGCTAAGGACCACGGAGTAAAGGAGTGTCCAATTCTGTTAAAATCAAAAAAGGGTAAGCAAGAGATAGCTCATTTAAATCAGACTGTTATAAAAAACTCATCTCACTTTACTCTTTCTGTTTGTCTACAGTGGGATCAACATCAACTTAAAGCCCAGGTGGTAATCGATTCAGGAGCAACTAATAATTTCATTCATTCATCTTTTGTTGAAAATCACAAGATTCCTATAATTAAAAAATTAATTGCATTACCTATTCGAGTCGTTGATGGTTCTTTTATCAATTCAGGTCCTGTTACCCATCATACAGATCCATTATCATTAACATTTTCATCAGGTCACTCTGAATTGTGTACCTTTGAGGTTATTCATTCTCCTTTGTACCCCATAATTCTAGGACTTTCATGGCTAAAGAAACATCAACCAACCATCTCATGGAATAGTGGTACTATTTCCTTCGACTCACCATATTGTAAGAAACACTGTACACAATCACAAACTATATTACAGGTTGATATCACAAATATACCAACAGAGTACTCAGATTTCTATGATGTTTTTGATAAGGTTGAGGCTCAATCTCTACCTCCCCTTACGACTGTCCTATCGATTTAAAACCAAACAGTAAAATCCCTTATGGTCGTATATATCCACTCTCTGAACCAGAACTGCTTCATCTCAAAGGATATCTTGAGGAAAATCTAAAGAAAGGTTTTATTCGGCCTTCTACATCTTCAGCTGGTGCCGGGATCTTTTTCGTGAAGAATAAAGATGACAGTCTCAGGCCTATAATTGACTATAGACAACTGAACAACTGTACAATAAAAAATAGATATCCTTTACCTCTTATTCCAGAACTCATAGAGAGGTTACAGGGTGCTACCATTTTCACCAAACTGGATTTAAGAGGTGCATATAATTTAATTAGAATTCGCAAAGGTGATGAATGGTTAACTGCCTTTCGCACTAGGTATGGTCTCTATGAGTATTGTGTCATGCCTTTTGGTTTGTGCAATGCACCTGCAACTTTTCAGTTTTTTATTAATGATGTTTTCAAAGATTTACTTGACACATACATTGTCATTTATTTGGACGATATTCTCATTTATTCAAATTCCAAAGAGGACCACATACAACATGTCAGAACAGTTCTTTCAAGATTAAGACAGAACAACTTATATGTTAAGGCAGAAAAATGTATATTCAATTCTGATACTATTTCTTTCCTGGGGTATCATATTTCACCAAAAGGAATATCCATGGAGGACAACAAAGTACAAGCTATCACTAACTGGCCTATTCCAAAAAATAAGAAAGAGCTCCAGAGATTCTTAGGATTCTCAAATTTTTATAGAAAATTTATTAAAGGTTTCTCTACTATCGCAAAACCTCTCACACTACTCACCCGAAAGAATAACAAATACCACTGGAACCAACAGGCAGATGATTCTTTTAACGCTCTCAAACATAGTTTCATTACCGCTCCAATCCTACAATTCCCAGATCCATCGAAACAATATACATTAGAAGTAGATGCATCCGAATTTGCAATAGGAGCCATTCTGTCTCAAAGAGATTCTTCTACCAACATGCTTCATCCTGTCGCATATTATTCTCGGGTTATGAATTCGGCCGAAATTAATTACCCAATTGGGGAAAAAGAACTTCTAGCCATCAAGGCTGCATTAGAATTTTGGAGACATCTATTAGAAGGCGCAAGATTTCCAATCATCATATTTACAGATCATCGTAATCTACAATATCTAAAAACTAACAAAAGTCTTTCTTCCAGACAAGTCAGATGGAGTTTATTCTTTACTAGATTTGATTTTATAATCACTTATTGTCCAGGAGTAAGAAATACAAAGGCAGATGCTCTATCTAGATATTCAACTCCATTAACTGAGAGTTCTGAACTAAACTCAATAATACCACCAGAAAAATTCATTGGCCTCTTAGCGGGGAAAACATCTATTCTCAAAGAACAACAACAGAATGATCCACTGATTAATGATTCTAGGATTCATAAAGGTAATGATGGATTCTTCTACCATGGTCATGCACTGTATGTTCCAGAATCTCTTAGGAATGACATTTTAGCTATGGCACATGATATTCCACTTTCAGGACATCCTGGTTTCAAGAAAACTCTTCATTTAATTCAAAGGGATTTCTGGTGGCCGCATATGATTCAGTCTGTAAAACAGTACATACAAGGGTGTGCTGTATGTACCAAATGTAAATCTCAAAGAATTCACCCTTATGGTTTACTTTTATCTCTTCCAATCGCTGATAGACCTTGGCAAGATATTGCCCTAGACTTCATTGTCGATCTACCTCCCTCTTCTAACAACACAGTCATCCTGGTTGTTGTGGATCTCTTTTCAAAAATGGCACATTTTATACCTATTCACACTTTGCCAACAGCTTCAGAAACAGCAGATTTGTTCATCAAACATATTGTCAGATTGCATGGGTTACCTAAGTCTATTACGACTGACAGGGGTACACAATTTACCTCTCGATTTTGGACACAACTCTGTTCTAGTTTGCATATTGATCGCCGTTTGAGTTCAGCTTACCATCCTCAAACAAACGGTCAGACCGAAAGGACTAATCAGAGTTTAGAGCAATATCTAAGATGCTACTGTACATTTCAGCAAGACAACTGGTCTTCTCTTCTACCTACTGCTGAATTCTCCTATAATAACACCATTAATTCATCTACCAATACAACTCCATTTTTCATTAACTATGGGTTTCATCCCTCTTATCATCTTCTTCAAAGATCAGAAAGTTCTTGTCCCTTGGTAAATGACACTGTGAATACAATTGCTGAAGGATTCATTCAACTAAAACAGATTTTACTACAATCTCAAGAAAGGCAAAAACGTTATTATGACTTAAGGAGAACGAAACCTCCTGAGTATAAGGTGGGAGATCTAGTTTGGTTGTCTTCTAAACACTTGAAGCTTCACATTCCCAGTAAAAAGCTTGGTTCTCTGTTTATTGGTCCTTACAAAATTATTAGGATTGTTAATGCTAATGCTGTCACTTTACAACTACCAAATTCTTTTAAGATACATCCAACATTTCATGTATCCCTTTTGAAACCTTATGTTCCAGTCAGAGATCAAGTCTTGGCAACTCAAGTTCCGACACTCATTGAGGATGAAGTTTCATATGAAGTTGATTCCATTTTGGATTCTAGATTCTATAAGAATTCTCTACAGTATTTAGTTCGGTGGAAAAATTATTCATCAGAAGAGGATTCTTGGGAACCATCCACTAACTTATCAGCCCCTAGATTGGTATCTCTGTTTCACCGCAGACATCCAGACCGTCCCAAACCCTGATCTGCGGAGCAGATCGTTAAGGGGGGTGTCCTGTCATATCACAGTAATTCTCAATCTCTATACTTCATGTTTACCACGTTTCACTGTCCCTTTAAACATAATATCACATGACCGTTATGCCTTTATAAGCCCTCCTCTCTAATTCAACGATGCTTGGTAATTTGATTCGCATGAGGAGTGATCACAACTTTCAAGAAGCTCTCTATATTTTCGTCAAGTTGTTTTCTAACTTTATATCTGCAAAGTTTTCTTCAATCACAGGACAGCATACTTCATTCTGAAACGCTAACTGACATACAGCGTGTCTGCAGTAGTTCGGCGTCTGACGTCATCAGCACTCCGGGAGTCAGTGTCGCAGCTCCTCTCTGTTGCCGGTTTCTACACAGCTTCTCAGGACAACTTATTGCTAGCTAGCAAAGTCTTCACAAGTACACGCTGGTCATGAAGTGTTGGGTATCGTACTAAACATAAAGTTATTGCTGAAGTTACGCTTATTTCATATGTTCCTAAGACTGTATATACTAACAATTCAAGCTTATACATATACGTTACTAATGGAAAGTGTGCATGTTTAACATCTTCTGCATATATCCTGGTTATTTCTGCATACAATACACTGCCATAATAATCCTGCTGCATTCATAAATAAGGTTGCATAAGAACTTCACTAACCTGAACATTTAAGCATTGTACCTGAGTGATAAGCTACAATCTATTTAAAGTGATTCTAACAGAGCTTCAATTACATAAAGTTATAATATATTCTATATCCAAAGAGATTATCTATTGTTTAGCAAATGCTATTATACTATTTAGGAGAGTATTAGCACATTCACATTGTTGTGCATATCTCCAGCAACTAGAGATAGTTGTAATTTACTTTTGACCTAAACAGGTCACCCTCAGTCAATGAGCAGAATAAGGTTCCTAGTTTATCAAGGTACCTAGGTTTGGTGTGAGACTGAGTGGAGTAGATACAACTGGGTTCACAATAATTATATAATAAATCCTCACAGAACCACACCCCCTCTCTGACATCACTCATCTCCGGTAAACTAACCACGAAGAAACACCAGAGGTAGGAACGCCTCCACCCGCACAATTCAGCCAGACAAGATAGGAGCTGAACCGCTCCCAGCTGAGTACATTGAAGTGTGCCAGACGTTGGTTGCAACCAGGGGTCAGTGAGTTACTGCAGATCACCGGAGAAACTGGCAAGTAGGGAGAGCTGATTCACTGATTCAGGTGTTCATACCAGCAGAGGATTGTTCTGTTCTGATCTCCTTCCCTCGCTAGATCCTCTAAGGTACAGATCCTTACTACAAGAGGGGCTGACAGTTTCTGCTACTGTGCTTTCTTAAAGACACAGTACACATTACTGAACTTAGTTCAGAATTAAAACTAACTTTCACAACTCATCAAGTTTCACTTATCTATAGTGAAATCCTCATACTTTGTGATACAAATCAAATATTACTGTGAGTAAAGAGCCAGTTGAGATCCACATAACAAAACTAGAACCTGATTGTTACATACACAGAGTCAAGCTAGTGTAGGTAACCCTGTTGATAAAAATTATGGTTCTTGACATGCATCCTTATTCATTCAAACTTATACAACCTGCAAAAATATGACATGAATAGAATTTCACTGAGCCACAAGATGCTTTGGATTCATCTAGCATTCCAGTAAATTAATAGTAAAAAAGCAATTCATTCCTAAGCTTTGCAATCAGAATTTAATAACAGAAAATACTCCTAACAGTAACTTTGCAGCTAATTTCTTATTGAACTTAAACACCTAATTAAAATGTTCTGAGTAAAATTAACCTTTCTTAATGGCTATCAAAGCAATACCTGTTCCACCTACAGTCAATACCTTAAACAGTATTAACTGCACCATCTGTTTTTGGATTTGTGCACCTGACACAGCTTAATGACATCATCAAGTAGTGCTATTGGGGACAATGAAGGAGCCAGAGTCTACAAAACTAGACTGAAAAATAAACTGCCTTGTGAAGTCTGGGAGGTCCATTGCAAGATTCATAACGAATGAAACCCAAGTGCCTCAGATAGAGGCATTTGCTGTGTTTGTGGAGTAGAATAAGTATATTCATTTTAGCCTTTGCATTGTGAAATGTATGTAAGAGTACTGGTACAAGGTGTTCCCTGAGCATGTTTAGGTTTTCCTGAAATGCTAAAAAAACTAATTTACAGTTCAATCATGCATTTATTTTCCTCACCATTTCAAAGCTTATGAGATTAGCTTATCTAAGCATTTTTATTGAGTTTTTTTAATCAAACAGACTGTTTAACAATAAGGTGTAATTATTTTAAAATATTTTTAGAATGGTGCTTACAAAATGAACTCCAATAGCAATAGTGAAATGAATGTAAAAAGTGGGTATAGAGTTGCAGGTTACATAACTTATCTTAATGAATTTCACATATGGCTTTAAAGTTAGATTTAACCAGAACAATATTGAATGACAGTAAGTTATTGAATCTAGCCCAATTTGATGTCTTGTGTTTTTATCTGTTTTCCTTTCCTATCCAGCACTATATGTCAACATTTCAAGTGAAACCAGAGGTAATGTATCCACTCTTTTGTAAAGTTGGGCACCCCTACTCTATATCAGCCCTATAAGAATGTATTAGTTTGAAAAAGAATAAGTTTAATGTCTTGAATTTAATCCATATCTAGTTTCCTATACATTTGTTATTCTATTATTTATCCAGTATTCCCTTTAAAACAACCACTTACATTTGCAATAATACTTTAATTTTGCCTGATACGATCACTTGTCACTATGATCCAAAATTTGCATAAAGCGCATTGGAAAAATTAATTTATATTTAAAAAATTGTATTTCTAAATGTGGAACTATGAAGTAATATAAAACAAGCAAACTAAAAAAATTTAAATCTCATCTCCTTGTGTACTTTATTGCATTAGAATTGTCTCACCTTTTTCTCACAAAACATGATTATATTTTAACTGCTATAATATTGTTACCTATGCTCTGTTGTGTAAGATGTGGGCAAAAGCTTGTGTCACAATTGTGTTAGGGACATTGTGTAATGATATGACATAGCTGTGCCTGGTAAGAGCAGTTAAACATATTTCTTTTAGCCACCCCCACGTAAGTTATTACCTTTATTAAAGGAAGAGGGATTGCCCCTGAAATATTTATTATGACCAGCTTCCAAGGAGCTTCTTAACCAAAACTGTATAACAACTGTACCTATAGCACATAGGTGGTAGTAATATAAACCATTAACCCTAACTGTAATCTCCCCCCTTATTACCATTAAGCCTAATGGCTAACCTGGACAAATAGCTACTTACTGCAACTGCACCTAAATGAATCGTTGAACCAGAAGCACAATACAATCCACCTGACAGCAGTGGCCTCTTTTACATGACCTCCCTCCTTCTCAATTAGCCCTTTCAACAAACCTCAAACTTAAATACAGCCATTTACCCAATCCTCCATTATAATTACCCCTCATATTATTCCACACTTTATGACCATTTTCCAACATCACAGACATCCCTATGCAATCATTGCAAACTACCCTGAGTTCTGTTTCATTATGGTAGATCAATATATATAAGGGCATGTTAATGTATTTTAATAAAGCTTAGAAAATTAAAATACTTTTGTCTTTCTGCATTCACTGGCAATAAAATCTTACATTTTCCCAATAGTCCTTGATAGATAATTTTTAACTATACATGTGAATCTACATAGGCTTGTGCGCCTATCATTATGCCTCTCTTATTATTATTATTATTATTATTATTATTATCAGGTATTTGTAGAGCGCCAACAAATTCTGCAGCGCTGTAAACATAGTCTGTGTAAAGGATAGCTTTTGTAGGGGTAAAGTGAGTAGAGGGCCCTGCCGAGAGTTTCACTGTTGTAGTTGGCTCTTATGAAGCGATCTGTAAACAGCTGGGCTCATAGGCTTACAATCTAAGGGGTTCAAGGCGAAAGAAATGGCGTTAGGAAAGGTTAGTGTTGGTTGTATGCATCCCTGAATAGTAGAGTTTTTAGGGAGTGCTTGAAGCTGTTAAAACTAGGGGAGAGTCTTATGGAGCAAGGCAGGGAATTCCACAAGATGGGGGCCAGTCTGGAGAAGTCCTGAAAACGTGAATGTGAGGAAGTAACAAGAGAGGAGGAGATCCTGAGCTGATCGAAGGGGACGGGAGGGAGAGTATCTAGAGACAAGTTCTGAGATGTAGGGGGGAGCAGTGCAGTTGAGAGCTTTATATGTCAGGGTGAGGATTTTATGTTTAATCCTAGAGGCAAGAGGAAGCCAGTGAAGGGATTGGCAGAGAGGTGCAGCAGATGAAGAGCGACGAGTAAGGAAGATGAGCCTGGCAGAGGCATTCATAATGTATTGTAAAGGAGCTATGCGGCAGCTAGGTAGACCAGAGAGGACGGAATTGCAGTAGTCGAGGCGGGAAAGGATGAGAGAGTGGATTAAAATCTTGGTTGTATCTTGTGTAAGGAAATGTCTAATTTTAGCAATGTTTTTAAGGTGGAAGCAGAAGGCTTTAGCCAAGGACTGGATGTGAGGAGTGAAGGAAAGATCTGAGTCAGGTGTGACCCCAAGACATCGGGCGAGCGGGGTAGGGGTAATGATGGAATTATCAACAGTTATAGAAATTTTGGGGGTGGAGACATTGGAAGAAGGGGGGAAAATAAGGAGTTCAGTTTTGGAGAGATTTAGCTTAAGGTAGTGAGAGGACATCCAAGATGAGATGTGAGAAAGACAGTTCGTGACATGGGTTAGTAAGGAAGGAGGTAGGTCTGGTGCAGAGAGGCAGAGGAGGGTGGTCAACAGTGTCAAAGGCTGCAGACAGGTCAAGGAGGATAAGCAGAGAGAAGTGGCCTTTGGATTTTGCTGTAAGTAGGTCATTGGTAACCTTGACAATTGCTGTCTCTGTAGAGTGATGGGAACGAAATCCAGATTGCAGTGGGTCAAGAAGAAAGTTTAGTCTAAGGAAATGGGATAGACGTGCGTTAACTAGCTTTTCGAGGAGCTTTGAGGCAAGAGGGAGTAGGGAAATAGGGCGGTAATTGGAAGGGGAGGTTGGATCAAGGGAAGGTTTTTTGAGGATAGGTGTGACCAGTGCATGTTTTAGAGAGAGGGAAATATACCAGTGCTTAGGGAGAGGTTGAAAATGTGTGTGAGCATGCGGGTGAGGGTAGAAGAGAGGGAGGGGAGTAGCTGTGAGGGGATGGGGTCGAGGGGACAGGTAGTGAGGTGGGAGGACAGTATAAGGGCAGAAACTTCATCCTCATAAACAGGGGCAAAAGAGCTGCATTTTTGGATATTTGGGTTTTGGGTGATCGTGAGCTTTTGAGGGGGTGGGAGATTGGAAGTATGTTGAGAGCTGATTTCACTTCTGATGGAGTCAATTTTGTTGTTGAAGTGGCTTGCAAAATCTTGAGCTGAGAGAGAGGTTGTGTTAGGAGGTGGGCGTGGGCAGAGAAGAGTGTTGAATGTGTTGAACAGACGTTTAGGGTTAGAGGAAAGAGTAGAGATGAGATTAGAAAAATATTGTTGCTTATAAAGATTAAGGGCAGAATAGTAGGAGTTCAGGATGAGCTTGTAGTGAAGAAAGTCAGCTGAACTCCGAGATTTCCTCCAATGTCGCTCAGCAGTACGGGAGCATCTGCGTAGGTATCGTGTCAGAGGAGTATGCCAGGGCTGAGAGTGTGGTTTCTGAGCTAAGTTTGTAGGGGCCAGAGTGTCAATGACCGATGTAAGGGTGGAATTATACTGGCAGTTAGATTGGTCAGGGCAGAAAAAGGAGGTGATGGATGAGAGGAGAGGTTTGAGAGAGCTAGCGAGCTGATGCAGATCTAGTGACTTAGTGCTAGAAGTTTGGTGTGAGGGGTAGAGGGAGGGGGAGTTGTAGGTAGGGAAGTGATGTTGCAAGTTAGGAGATGATGGTCAGAGAGAGGAAAAGGGGAGTTTGTTAAATTTGAAAGAGTGCATCGATAGGTGAAAATCATATCAAGGGAATGACCATCTTTGTGAGTGGGAGAGTCAGTCCATTGTGACAGGCCAAAAGAGGAAGTCAGTTGAAGAAGTTGTATTGCAGAGGAGGCATTGGGATTGTCAAGAGGGATGTTAAAGTCACCAAGAATGAGGGCAGGGGTGTCTGAGGAAAGGAAATAAGGAAGCCAGGCAGCAAAGTGATCTAAAAATTGAGTTGGGGAGCAAGGGGGGCGGTATATGACTGCAACACGTATAGAGAGGGGAGAGAATAACCGAATCATGTGTGCTTCAAATGAAGAAAATGTGAGTGAAGAGAAGGGCTGTATTTGTTCGAAGGCACAACCAGAGGAAAGTAAAATACCGACACCACCTCCTTGTCTATTGCCAGACCTAGGAGTGTGGCTGAAATGGAGACCCCCATGTGACAGTGCAGCAGTGGATGCTGTGTCTGAAGCAGAGAGCCAGGTTTCTGTAAGAGCCAGAAGGTTAAGAGAGTGGGAGATAAAGAGATCATGGATAGAAGTGAGCTTGTTGCAAACAGAGCGAGAGTTCCAGAGTGCACAAGTGAAGGGGGAGGGGTTTTTAGATATAAGAGGAATGCGATTAAGGTTACCAGAGTTTAGTTTATGAAGTCTATTGAAAGGCACACAAGGTTGTGAAAGGTTAGGAGGTTGTGAGGGACCAGCATTAGGGGAGATGTCGCCAGCAGCTAGTATGAGCAAGAGGGAGAGTGATATGAGATGAGAAGCAGATTTGCAGTAATGAGACTGTTGTTTGGCTGAAGTGCAGGGGGGAGAGAGAGTATTTAGGAATAGCAAGAGTTCATGAGTACAAAAGTAAGGTGAGTATAAGAGAGATGGGCTAATGATTATGAACAGTGCAGGTGGAGAGGGAGAAGGAGTAAGTGAGTAATGTAGTTTGTTATAGAGACAAGAGGTAGCAAAAAGGAGTATGAAGATATTGAGCATTATTCTGAAAGTGGGAACCAAGTAAACACATAAGACACAGTGTTACAGTAGCACTTGCAAAAGGATAAAATGAGATACATAAAACATAGTATTGCAAGAGTACTTGCCTTGTGTCTTGCCCCTTGCCCAATCCTTGTTGAATTCTTGTATAATTCTTAAAAATTATTGCTTCACTTATAAAATGTTCACTTAATTCTTGTATAATTCTTAAAAATTATTGCCTCACTTATAAAATGTTCACTTTGAAAATGTGAACATATGCTATTGTTAAAAAGTACACAGCCCTGTAAGCAGTGCACCCCTGTGCAGTGCACATCCCCTAACTAGTCTGAAATATATTTATTTATTTATTTATAAAATATTTTACCAGGAAGGATACATTGAGATTTCTCTCGTTTTCAAGTATGTCCTGGGATCGCAAAACATTGCATTGATACAATAGGGTACAATAAAATACAAAAACAATAATAAAAATACACATTATATGCAAACATTTAACATAGAGCAGGTATGAAATATTTAATCAACCATGACAGGAGCATTCTGTTTTGAGATATGTATAGAGGGATCTCTTAAAGGATTTTAGGCTTGGGGAAGTTTTTAAAGTGTGAGGGAGGTCATTCCATAATTGTGGCGCTCTGTAGGAAAAGGAGGATCGAGCTGCTTTTTTTTTGTATTGAGGCAAGCTAAATAATGTGCTGTTATTGGATCGGAGGTTATAGGAGGTGGGAATAGCAGGGGAGAGCATTCTGCTCAGGTAGGGTGGGAGCTTCCCAGAAAGGCTCTTAAAGACAAGGCAGGAAAGATGGAGGGTGCGTCTGGATTCCAGCGACAGCCAGTTTAGTTCTTTTAGCATTTCACAATGGTGGGTCCTGTAGTTACATTGTAGCACAAAGCGGCAGAGCGAGTTATATAACGTATTTAGTTTATTAAGGTGAGTTTGCGGAGCAGGTGCATATACTATGTCCCCATAATCCAAGATAGGCATCAGCATTTGCTGTACAATCTTTTCCTTTACTGTAGGGCTGAGGCAAGATTTGTTTCTGTACAGGGCACCTACTTTTGGATAAAGTTTAGAGGCAATTTTTTCTATGTGGAGTCCAAAAGATAGATTGGGGTCTAACAACATACCTAAGTATTTAAAAGAGTGGACTGCGGTCAGCATGCAATTGGATTTTGTTTTGATGCGAAGATGGGAATTTTGTAATTTATGTATTTTAGGTCCCGTTCCAAAGATCATTGTGACCGTTTTGTCAGTGTTTAGGAAGAGTTTGTTTTTTGAAATCCACTTTTCTACCTCTGTGAACTGGTCTTGGAGCACTGTTTCAAGCTGCAGCAGATCAGATTTGTTTGAATAGATTACCGTGTCGTCTGCGTACATGTGTACAGTTGAAGATTTGCAGACATTAGGCAAATCATTTATAAATAATGTGAATAGTAGGGGGCCGAGAATGGAACCTTGGGGAACACCACACGTGACTGGGAGAGGGAGGGAGTCACTGTTAGAGACAGAGACATATTGTGATCGATCCGATACATATGATTTAAACCAGGTTAACGGGTGATCAGCAATACCAGAGTTTTTTAGTTTGAGAAGTAGTAGGTCATGGTCCACTGTGTCAAAAGCCTTTGCAAAATCAAGGAAAATAGCTCCAGTTAGGTCTCCTTGTTCCATGGCAGTTTGGATGTCGTTGCAAACTTTTAGGAGGGCAGTTGTAGTGGAGTGATTTGGTCTGAAACCTGATTGATCAGGGGTCAGATAGTTAGAAAGTTGATAATACTCGCATAATTGCGTATGGACGCATTTATCTAGGATTTTTGACAATACAGGGAGCAGTGATATAGGATGATAGTTAGAAACCAAGGTTAACTCCCCACTTTTATGAATAGGCACTACTCTTGCAGTTTTCCAGAGTTTGGGTATGTATCCAGACACCAAGGATTCGTTAATTAGGGTTGCAACAGGCTTAGCAATTGCCGGCGCACTGAGCTTCAACAGCATTGCTGGGATTTGATCAGGTCCTGACTGGTTTTTCATTTTTAGATTATCGAGGTGTTTCTTAATGACATTGAAGGGTACAGGTCTAAAATTGAACTTTTCTATATTGGGTCTTTGCTGTTTTAGTGGGGCCTGATCCACATTTGTAGCTTCAGGATGTGTGCCATTTATTTGTTTGTCAATCAGGGTGGTGGAGCATCCTACAAAATAATTATTAAAGGCATTTGCTACTTCTAAGGGGAGTTGCAGGTTTTGGTTATCCACATTGACAGTGGAGGGTTGGGAGTGGATTGGTGGATTTTGTAAGTTATTTATGAGTTTCCAAAACTTTCTAGGGTTACATATATTATTGTTCAGATTTTCACAGAAATATTGCGCCTTAGCCAATTTTGTTTGTTTAGTACATATATTTCGCAAATTTCTATATACACAGTGATCATTCATAGAGCCAGTATGCTTGAACTTTGACCACAATGAATCCCGAAATTGGTACATTTGAATGAGGTCAGCTGTGATCCAATTCAAGTGTGCTCCTTTTACTCTCACCTTACGCAGCGGTGCATGTAAATTCCAAACTTGTAGGAGTTCAGACTGAAAGAATTCAACTGCAGAGTCTAGATCTGGGATTAGGTTTAATCTGTGACAGGGGAGGTTCTTGATGTCATTTAGAAATGATTGAAGATTAAATTTTTTGAAGGACCTGGTGATTTTAACCTTGGGAGAGGATTTAGTTGCCTTTATTTTGCGCACGCAGTACACTAAGCAGTGGTCACTGAAATTGTTAGGGAGAACACCTGCCTCCTGGATTCGGTCGGGAGAAGTGGAGAGAATCCAGTCGAGCAGGGTATGATTATGGCTTTTGATGTTTATGCGAGTTGGGGAGGAGATTAATTGCGTTGGCTGCAAAGATTTAAACAGCGAGCGACAACTGTTATTTTTTGGATTCAGCCAATCAATGTTAAAATCTCCAAAAACCAAAATTTCACTTTTTGGGTTTTGAGTTATGGATTCACTAAGGAGCTGTGCTATGTCCGAAATGGAATGCACAGGGGAGCTTGGTGGGCGCTAGATTCCTGCAACAATGATTGATTTACTGCACGGGATCTCAATTTTGCCAGAAAGGAAATCAAAGGTGGCAGGAGAGCTAGATTTTTGTATGGGGGTGAACTTTGTGGAGTTGTCAACATAAATTACAATGCCGCCTCCTCTCTTTGCTCTGTCAATTCTATGGCATGAATACCCAGGTATTGCAATAGCAGAGTCAGGTATTTTTGCAGTTAGCCATGATTCAGAGATAACAATGATTTTTGGCTTGTATTGTAAACACCAAGCTTGCAGTGCATCGATTTTTGGAAATAAGCTGCGTATATTACAGTGCACAAAGGAGAGGCCTTTTTTAGCTGGAAGGCTAGGAATGGAATTTGCTGGGGGACCAGGGTTAGACTCTACATCATTTGCAAGGGCAAGTAGCATAAGGAATAGGAATTTGGACATAGTTTTTGTTTGGCTATATAGTGAATGGCATACTTTATAATTTTGTGTGGTGGGGGTAGGAGGGCTATTTTTTATAACTCTCCACCAGCACTCAGCAGATAAGTTACAGCAACAGAGCAGGCCATGGTGTATGATAATTTGTTTTCCAGTTTGAGGTGGGTGATTATGGCGGTAATGAAGTGAACAAAATTGGAGTGAGAAAACAGTTGTCACGAATATCAGTATGGTCATATTTTGATACATGTTAGTGCTATGAGATGTGTAGGTGAAAATAAATCAAGAATAGTACAATATAAAAAAGAAATATATATATGTATACATACATACACACACATACACATATATATTCACACACTATTGGTGTGGGATATATAGCTATTTGTAGGGAGAGAGGGTATGTATTCTAAAGGGTTAAGTGAATGGAAGGATGAGCTGATTAGTGTTTGCAGCTGTCAGTTTGGGAGAATGAAAGGTGTGTGGGAGACTATCTATAAATTGGGGAATGAACTTGGGGTGGGTGGGGTAGGGCAGTCAGCTGAGTCCACTAAATTTACTTAATTGCTAAACAAAGACAGTTGGTAAGGCCAATTGGAATGTTAGAGTCTGGTCAGGGTGAGATGAGTTAAGTAAACAGACAATAAAATTTGGAGGGGGTTAAAATTGTGACATAAGAAAACTATACATTTTAGAGTTATAGCAAGTATTGATAAGGAGTGAGCATCACATGGCAATTAACTAGACATTAGAATTGAGACATTGGGAAAAATCATTATAAAAAATGCAGGACTTATAAATATATATACACAGAGAGACTTGGTGTAAAATGACAGAAAAGCAGGGAATAGCAAGATTTCAGTGCAGGGCCTTAATTCACGTACCAAAAAGAGAGACTTGGTGTAAAATGAGAGAAAAGCAGGGAATAGCAAGATTTCAGTGCAGGGCCTTAATTCACATACCAAAAAGAGAGACTTGGGGGGGTAGTTATCAAGCCGTCAACCTCAAATACGCTGGAATTCCGCAGCGTATTTGTGGTGAGGCTGATTCGCCTAAGTTATCAAGCCCTGCTGCCCGGCAAAAGTAGAATTTTGTGACGTAAGCTTCGATCCGCCGGACTCAGTCCGACACAGATCGATGCTTACGTCACTCCAGATGTTCCGCACACAAGTGCGGCACAATCTGACTACTTTTGCTAGTTATCAAAAAACTAGCAGGTACGCTTGGCACTTTTCCGGCCCAGCATACCTGGTTTTCAAACCGCCACCCTGGAGGCGGCAGATCCCATAGGAATCAATGGGAGTCTGACCATAGCGAAAGTTCATGTTCTCTGCTGCCAGACATCCCATTGATTCCTATGGGAGCTGTCTACACCTAACACCCTAACATGTACCCCGAGTCTAAACACCCCTAACCTGCCCCCCTATACCGCCGCCCTCTATAATAAAGTTATTAACCCCAATCCTGCCGATCCCGGACCTCGCCGCACTAAATAAATAGTTTAACCCCTAAACCGCCGCTCCCGGACCCCGCCGCAACCTATATCAAACTTATTAACCCCTAATCTGCCCCCCCTACACTGCCGCCACCTATAATAATTTTATTAACCCCTATCCTGCCCCCCACTACAACGCTGCCACTGTAATAAAATTATTAACCCCTAAACCTAAGTCTAACCCTAACCTTAACACCCCCCTAACTTAAATATTAATTAAATAAATCTAAATAATATTTCTCTTATTAAATAAATTAATCCTATTTAAAACTAAATACTTACCTTTAAAATAAACCCTAATATAGCTACAATATAAATAATAATTGTATTGTAGCTATCTTAGGATTTATTTTTATTTTACAGGCATCTTTCAATTTATTTTAACTAGGTACAATAGCTATTAAATAGTTATTAACTATTTAATAGCTCTCTAGCTAAAATAAAAAGAAATTTACCTGTAAAATAAATCCTAACCTAAGTTACAATTACACCTAACACTACACTATACTTTAATAAATTATTCCTATTTAAAACTAAATACTTACCTGTAAAATAAACCCTAAGATAGCTACAATATAATTAATAATTACATTGTAGCTATTTTAGGATTTATATTTATTTTACAGGTAACTTTGTATTTATTTTAGCTAGTTAGAATAGTTATTAACTATTTAATAACTACCTAGCTAAAAGAAATACAAAATTACCTGTAAAATAAATCCTAACCTAAGTTACAATTAAACCTAACATTACACTATCATTAAATTAATTAAATAAATTAACTACAAATAACTACAATTAAATACAATTACATAACTAACTAAAGTACAAAAAATAAAAAAAGCTAAGTTACAAAAAATAAAAAAAATAAGTTACAAACATTTAAAAAATATTACAGCAATTTTAAGCTACTTACACCTAATCTAAGCCCCCTAATAAAATAACAAAGCCCCCCAAAATAAAAAAATTCCCTACCCCATTCTAAATTAAAAAGTTCAAAGCTCTTTTACCTTACCAGCACTTAAAAGGGCCTTTTGCGGGGCATGCCCCAAAGAAAAAAGCTCTTTTGCCTGTAAAAGAAAAATACAACCCCCCCCCAACATTAAAACCCACCACCTACATACCCCTAATCTAACCCAAACCCCCCTTAAAAAAACCTAACACTACCCCCCTGAAGATCATCCTACCTTGAGTCGTCTTCAGCCAGCCAACCATCGATGGAACCGAAGAGGAGATCCGGAGCGGCAGAAGTCATCATCCAAGGTGCGCTGAAGAAATCTTCCATCCGATGAAGTCATCATCCAGGCGGCGCTGAAGAGGTCTTCCAACCGGGCGATGTCATCTTACAAGCGGCGTCTTCAATCTTCATCCATCCGGAGCGGAGCCATCTTCAGACGAGCCGACGCAGATCCATCCTCTTCTTCCCGACGACTACCGATGAATGGATATTCCTTTAAGGGACGTCATCAGCCAATCGGAATTAAGGTAGGCAAAATCTGATTGGCTGATTGAATCAGCCAATCAGAATGAAGTTCAATCCGATTGGCTGATCCAATCAGCCAATCTGATTGAGCTCGCATTCTATTGGCTGTTCCGATCAGCCAATAGAATGCGAGCTCAATCTGATTGGCTGATTGGATCAGCCAATCGGATTGAACTTCAATCTGATTGGCTGATTCAATACGATAAGACAACATTTTACAGACAAAAACTTACAGGGTACTTTATTTTACTTTGTATTATTATTTTCCTTGCTACCATACATTATGCTATATTATAAGAAGTTGTGTTATATCATTTTACTTTTTTAAGTTTATTTAAGCCTCTTTAGTCTTCTAAAAGACTCATATTAAGCTTTCTGTAATAAATCAATATAATACAATTACTATAAGTTGTATCTAAGAATTGCTAATTACAGTTAAACATATCATTTTAACATAGAGCATCAATCTAACCCCAGGTTATTATCTCACTCCAAGAGGATCACACTAAATTGAAGTGATTATGAGAAGATTTAATTATTCTAAAACAGTACAATCACCTAAGTGTTCCCAAGTTCGGAAACTGTTTTATGCTGTAGATTTCTAACACAAAAAGATAAATGCTGTGACAATTTTGGCAGACTTCAGTACAATCCATGCATTGGAACGCATCATCCAAGACATATTAAAACACAAATAAGTTACATATGTCATTTGTATTCTTTTTATTTGCTATCTTTTTATCGTCTTATGAATGTTATACTTTAGTGCAAAAAAAAGTGTAGGAAATATATAACTCCTGTATGTGCATATAGATTTTGTGAAACCAACTGCTGAAAGAGTATTCTCGGTATCTACTATGTAGAAATCAAAATCTTAAAATATCCATGCTGCACTCAAAAGGCTTACATCTAATTAAAATTTACAAATTATTTTGAATTCAATATTTAGATTTTAAATTCTTTAGTTAGTGGGTTTTTTAGTATTTGCATTACTATGTAATTAGCTTTTTTTACTGAAGTTATACATTTGGGCACCATTTTTAAGAGATACAAATATCACTGCATGCATTTTATTGCAGGTTTCTAATTAATAGTTATATTTTCTGTACAGGATTTGTATAGAACTGAGAAGAAATTAAGCTGTATCTATGACTTTACCTGTCATTTACATGTATGTTTCTATGACTAGGGGGGATTTTTATCCACGTGCTTTCACCTTTCTAAAAATAGAACTATCCTTGAGTTAACTGAAGGATATAACATAAACAATCATGAACACTTGACTGGTATCTAGATACTTGTTTTAATTTACTGTTAGTTATCTTCAGCTGTATTTTTTTGTTTTAGACATATAGGAGCAAATAAAAGCATAAATCATATTCAGATATGGTAAACACAAATCTGCAAATGTAATCTGTAGCTTCATCTGGATACCCTGCAGTCTGCAATAGCAATTATATATATACAATATAAGAAATATATTTAAATCTGAGTATCTATACACAGGCTATATGCGCCACAACTGAATAAACCATTATTATAATGGAACATAATAACTATTAACAAGTAGATCCACATTTCATACCATGTGGAACATTCTGAAGCTGAACAACATGGCAGAGGTATCAGGAACTTCAACAACCAAGTTTCTACCGGGTGCAAAGCGGATGATTAAGCTAGGTTGTAAATAGTACAAAAAATGTAAAGGAGCTACACTCAGGGTTTAGATTAAAAATATGTGAACTTTATTAATACCACATTTAAAAATACATAAATATGGAGAATATCTCCATAATATCTGAAGGGGGAACCCTTTATATTTATGCTTTTTTAAATTCAATATTAATAAAGTTCAACTATTTTTAGCATAAACCCAACTGCATCTTTCCTTCATTTGTATCATAATATTCTTGGCTGTTTGTGATCCTGAAGTGGCAATGGGAGGGGCACACCCTTGATCTAGTGTTAAAAAAAGGCCTTGGTGGCTACAGATATAATGTTTTTTAGAGACTTTTATGGAAAAAAAATTCATCATCAATAATAGTAGTGAGCCTTCTATTTGTATTACTTCAAAACGCGTTTTGGCTTTGCACAACCTTTGTCAAGCTTTGTCTAGAGGTTGACAAAGGCTGTGCAGAGCCGAAATGTGTTGCTCTTTGTTTGGACCACTTGGGCTTCCTAATTTGTTTGCATGGCGAGGAGAGCCAGTCGGATAAACAAAATAACTTTCCCGTGCATTAGAATCTGTATATATCTCTACCTATATATAATCAGATATATGTAGAAATATTTCATTATGAATAAATAGAGCATATTTTGTTACATAAAAAACATTGGAAAATTAGTCAGGTTTGCGCAATAGTGGGTTGTTATGTTTTTTAATTTTATTTTCTCCATTGACTTCTATGGGGGAATACGCGCACACAGTATTTTAAGTTCTGATTTTTGTGCTAGTCGAGTTACAGCTAGAACAAAAATAGTTTAATTTCAACTTGTAATACCAGCTCAAACCACCTAGCTCAAAAATTAAAATCGTAGCAGAGTTTTCGCTATAGTGAAAACACTAAATACCCCTCCACTTGTAATCTAGCCCTTTATATTTACTTTGTGTACTCTACCAGACTTGAGTTTGGGCTCTTGCTGATTCCTAAGGAATATGCAACTTCAAAGGTGCAGAAAGTAAACATTTGTTTGGGATGCAGTAGATTCAATTACACTTGTTGAAGAAATGATACATTTGAAAATAATATACAAGGCTCTCAATGCCAGATTTATAAGAAAAATAGCATGACCAATTATTAGTGATTCACGCTTGTGCCTCAGTATGGTACAGTATGGTGGTGACCCGAATATGAAATCATTTTTTAAGCAGATGACAGTTTGATAACTTTGAATGAGGATTTGTGCATATATTGTGATGCAAGATAAAACCCAAACAGTCTGATAAATAGGGACTTATGTCTTTTTAAACACAATACCAAGTTTTAAATCAGAGGAAGAAATAATTTAAAAAGACATACAAATCAACAGTAGTGCATTTCAAAAGAGATAGCAAGTACTTTTACAATACATTTAGTTGAAAAATAATTCTGAAAAAAACGATCATAGGCTTTGCAATAACTTCTTTGCATGCATGTGGTTCCGTTAGCATTTGCAGTGTACTGATGCAAGCACTGAAATACTATTTAAATGTTTGTATTCTTTCTATTTAAACATTCATGTTAGTGCTTACCTTTGCAAATCATACATTGCATTTTTTACACTTCATTATGTACTTTCAGAAAATATCTTTCAATTTACACAAATACCTAAAGAATGGTAAAAGTCAATACCTAGGATACGTAGTAGATGAGGTTGAAAAAATATCATTTGTGATCTCTGTTTATGTAACAAAAAATAAAAAATAAAATAAAACCTATAAAGAGTACTGACAGTAATATATTTAAAATAACAAAAACCTCCATAAAACTACCAATTTAAACATGCCATCAAAACTTTGGATTCTGATTAAAGTAAAAAATATATCTAAGCCCCTGTATAAAATGATGTGCTGTATTAGCAGTGTGGATCTCTTAGTGCTGTCTCAACTATGCATGCATTGATTGACTCCTATAATATATCGGTATGTTGGCCTTTTTTATATTTTTTATAAAGAAAATTTTTTATTGAGGTAATGTGCAGAATGAACATACAAACAAGACTTTACAGATAGATTATGAGTTTGGCGCTATGAGTGAAAAAGCATTGTTATGCTCCATAACGCTGCTTTTTCCCTAACGCTGCTATTACAAGTCTTTTAGGTATAGGTGTACCGCACACCTTTTTGCCCATCACGCATGTCAGTACCGCACTTTTAAAAAAGTCCTTTTTCAATTTGACTCCCATAGCGCCGGTATTATGAGTTTGCCGGGGAGGCAAAAAGTGAGCGGTACACTCAATAAACCCACCCAATAAACCCTTAAAAAAACCTAACACTAACCCCCAATGATCCACTTACAGTTTTCGAAGACCGGACATCCATCCTCATCCAGGCGGCAGAAGTCTTCATCCAAGCGGGCAGAAGTCCTCATCGAAGCTGGCAGAAATCTTCATCCAAGCAGGCAGAAGTCTTCATCCAGACAGCATCTTCTATCTTCATCCATCCGGCGTGGAGCGGGTTCATTTTCGAGACATATGGCGCGGAGCATCCACTTCTTACGATCGCCGCTGTAGAATAAATTTCCCTTTAACTGACGTCATCCAAGATGGCGCCCCTTACATTCCGATTAGCTGATAGAATTCTATCAGCCAATAGGAATTAAAGGTGAAAAAATCCTATTGGCTGTTGCAATCAGCCAATAGGATTGAGCTTTCATCCTATTGGCTGATCCAATCAGCCAATAGGATTGAGCTCACATTTTATTCGCTATTCCAATTTAACATAACTTTTTCTTTCCCCATAGACATCATTGGGACTGCGTTACGGAGCTTTTTTAGCTCACTCTCCCCATTGATGTCTATGGGGAAATCGTGCACAAGCACGTCAAAACACTGCTTGTATTTGGGTGAGGTAATGGAGCTCAATGCCACCATATCGCCCGCACAAGCCGGGTTTTACAAAACCTGTAATAGCAGATCTATAGGGAAGTGAAATACTGCCGCTTTTGTGGCGGTCGTAAATTTTCCTATAGCGCTCAAAACTTGTAATCTAGCTGTTATATAGGCAGTATTGAAAAAGCTAATTTTCAATATAATACATCTGTTAACATAGAAAAAAGAACCATGGAAAATCATAATATAATTTGTCCACTTTTAACAAAGTCTTCTAGAATGATATATATATCATCGACCTGCTAGGGCTTATTGGAAATTTAAATTACAAACAGGTACTCCTAAGGGTATTAAAGAGAAGTCAGACTTAAAATTGTTTATAGGGTGAATTTAAATTCTCAAAAAGCACATTGTGTTAAACATATTAATGTATTGATGAAGTTAACTAAGACTTCCTTCGCCAAGAGTGCTGTCTTCGGAAAAAAAATTCACATATTTGAATTCACTTTTTCACACTATTTTCAGTGTCAAATACAACACTTACTCACACTTTTTCTAGTTTTTATCCTTTTTCTTTTTTTATTTCATTTCATTGCATTACTTTTCTTTCTTCACTAGTTTTTTTTAATTACTGTTTTTTTTTTTATTACACTCCTATTCCCTTTTACATTGATAGTTACACAACATATCACTAGGAGTTTTTTGTTTTGAGTTGTGCGGTGCTAACGAGCAGTTTTCCCTCACCGCTCACTTACCTGCAGCGCTGGTATTACGAGTTTTCAGAAAGAAGTGAGCGTTGAGCAAAGTTTTGCTCATTACCGCACTCCAATACCAGCGCGGCTTAAGTCAGTGGTGAGCTGGTCGTATGTGCTCTTGCATGTTTTCCCCCGCAGGAATCAACGGGGAGAGCTGGCTGAAAAAAAAGTCTAACACCTGCAAAAAGTAGCGTAAAACTCAGTAACGCAGCCCCATTGATTCCTATAGGGAAATAAAAGTTATGTCTACACCTAACACCCTAACATGAACCCCCGAATCTAAACACCCCTAATCTTACACTTATTAACCTCTAATAGCTGATTGGAACAGCCAATAGAATGCAAGCTCAATCCTATTGGCTGATTGGATCAGCCAATAGGATTGAACTTCAATCCTATTGGCTGATTGCATCAGCCAATAGGATTTTTTCTACCTTAATTCTGATTGGATGATAGAATTCTATCAGCCAATCGGAATCTAAGGGACGCCATCTTGGATGACATCACTTAAAGGTACCTTCATTCAGTAAGAAGACTCCGGATGTCTTGAAGATGGACCCGCTCTGCGCCGGATGGATGAAGATAGAAGATGCTGTCTGGATGAAGACCTCTGCCCATCTGGAGGACCACTTCGCCTGGCTTGGATGAATACTTCTCCCGGCTTTGATGAGGACTTCGGCCCCACTTGGATGGAGACGTCCCCTGGTAAGTTGATCTTCAGGGGGTTAGTGTTAGGTTTTTTAAAGGGTGTATTGGGTGGGTTTTATTTTTAGATTAGGGTTTGGGTGGCAAAAGAGCTAACTGCCCTTTTAAGGGCAATGCCCATCCAAATGCCCTTTTCAAGGCAATGGGGAGCTTAGGTTTTTTTAGATAGTATTTTATTTGGGGGGTTGGTTGTGTGGGTGGTGGGTTTTACTGTTGGGGGGTTGTTTGTATTTTTTTACAGGTAAAAGAGTTGATTACTTTGGGGCAATGCCCCGCAAAAGGCCCTTTTAAGGGCTATTGGTAGTTTAGTTTAGGCTAGGTTTTTTTTATTTTGGGGGGCTTTTTTATTTTATTATGTGTAATTAGATTAGGTGTAATTAGTTTAAATATCTGTAATTTGTTTATTATTTTCTGTAATTTATAGGGGGGGGGTTGTACTTTAGCTAATTTAATTTAATTTAATTTAGGTAATTGTGTTTAATTTAGTTGATTTATTTAATTATATTGTAGTGTTAGGTGTTAGTGTAACTTAGGTTAGGTTTTATTTTACAGGTAAATTTGTCTTTATTTTAGCTAGGTAGTTATTAAATAGTTACTAACTATTTAATATCTATTGTACCTAGTTAAAATAAATACAAACTTGCCTGTAAAATAAAAATAAACCCTAAGCTAGCTGCAATTTAATGTAACTATTAGTTATATTGTAGCTATCTTAGGGTTTATTTTATAGGTAAGTATTTAGTTTTAATTAGGAATAATGTAGTTAATGAGAGTAATTTTCTTTAGATTTATTTAAATTATATTTATGTTAGGGGGTGTTAGGGTTAGGCTTAGGTTTAGGGGTTAATAACTTTAATATAGTGGCGGCGACATTGGGGGCGGCAGATTAGGGGTTAATAAATGTAGGCAGGTGGCGGCGATGTTAGGGACGGCAGATTAGGGGTTAATAATATTTAACTAATGTTTGCGAGGCGGGAGTGCAGCAGTTTAGGGGTTAATATGTTTATTATAGTGGCGGCAACATTGGGAGTGGCAGATTAGGGGTTAATAAGTGTAGGTAAGTGGCGGCAACATTGGGGGCGGCAGATTAGGGTTTAATAAATATAATGTAGGTGTCCGCGATGTTGGGGGCAGCAGATTAGGGGTTTATAAATATAATGTAGGTGGCGGCGGTGTCCGGAGCGGCAGATTAGGGGTTCAAATTTTCAATATAGTGTTTGCGAGGGCCTCGGTTTAGGGGTTAATAGGTAGTTTATGGGTTTTAGTGTACTTTTAGCACTTTAGTTATGAGTTTTATGTTACGGCGTTGTACCATAAAACTCTTAACTACTGACTTTTAAATGCGTTGGGACTCTTGACAGGAGAGGGTGTACCGCTCACTTTTTGGCCTCCCAGGACAGACTCGTAATACCGGCGCTATGGAAGTCCCATAGAAAAAAGACTTTACAAAGTTTACCTAAGTCGTTTTGCGGTAAGGCCAAAGAAGTGTGCGGTACACACCTAGACCTTCATAATAGCAGCGGGTGTACAAAAGCAGCGTTAGGACCTCAACGCTGCTTTTTTACCCTAACGCACAACTTGTAATCTAACCGTAAGTTTTTTGAAAGAAGGTAAATTGTTTTATCCTCTTCTGACCTTCTTAGAGAGCATGTAAATGCAGGTAATGTTAATCTTATATTTAACTATGAAGCCATCTCAGTGTGCAGATGTATTTGTACTGCTAGTTATATGAAAGAATACTGAGCAATATGTAAGGGGTTAATTATTTTCCTGCATAAAGAAGCAGGTGGAAGAGGGCTAACATTATCCCTGACAAAGTGCAATAACAGACATGAAATGCATAGGATTTTAGCTGGGGCAGGTTGGCTGGTAACTTAGCCCCATGTTTTTCTACATATACACATTTTTATACTTTGGATTACAATAAAATCTTACACCAAGATTACGAGTTTTGGTTTTTTCTCACCGCTCACTTAAGATAACGCTGGTATTACAGGTTTTTTAAACCCGGCGTTAACCGCAAAAAGGTGAGCGTACAGCAAAATTTAGCTCCACATCTCACCTCAATACCAGCGTTGCTTACGGTAGTTGTGAGCTGGCAAAACGTGCTTGTGCATGATTTCCCCATAGGAATCAATGGGGCAGAATCGGCTGAAAAAAAAACTAACACCTGCAAAAAAGCAGCGTTCAGCTCCTAACGCAGCCCCATTGATTCCTATGGGGAAATAAATTTTATGTCTACACCTAACACCTGAACATGAACCCAGAGTCTAAACACCCCTAATCTGCCGCCCCTGACATCGCCGACACTTGCATAATGTTATTAACCCCTAATCTGCCACTCCGGACACCGCCGCCACCTACATTATCCCTATGAACCCCTAATCTGCTGCCCCCAACATCGCTGACACTTACTTTTTATTTATTAACCCCTACTCTGCCGCCCTCAATGTCGCCTCCACCTAACTACACTTATTAACCCCTAATCTGCCGCCGCCAACGTCGCCGCCACTATATTAAAGTTATTAACCCCTAAACCTAAGTCTAACCCTAACCCCACCTAACTTAAATATAATTTAAAATAATCTAAATAAAATTACTACAATTAAATAAATTATTCCTATTTAAAACTAAATACCTATAAAATAAACCCTTAGCTAGCTACAATATAACTAATAGTTACATTGTAGCTAGCTTTCTATTTATTTTAACTAGGTACAATAGTTATTAAATAGTTATTAACCATTTAATAACTTCCTAGTTAAAATAAGTACAAATTTACCTGTAAAATAAACCCTAACCTAAGTTACAATTACACCTAACACTACACTATCATTCAATAAATTAACTAAATTACCTACAATTAATTGCAATTAAATTAAACTAAAATACAGAGAAAAAAAAACACTAAATTACAGAAAATAATAAAATAATTACAAGAATTTTAAACTAATTACACCTAATCTAATCCCCCTAATAAAATAAAAAAGCCCCCCAAAATAATAAAAATCCCTACCCTATACTAAATTACAAATAGCCCTTAAAAGGGCTTTTTGCAGGGAATTGCCCCAAAGTAATCAGCTCTTTTACGTCATCCATCCGGAGCGGAGCGGGTCCTTACTGAAGCCAGCCGAAGAGGAGCATCCATCCAGACCGATGATTACACAACGAATGACGGTTCCTTTAAATGGCATCATCCAAGATGGCGTCCCTTGAATTCCGATTGGCTGATAGGATTCTATCAGCCAATCGGAATTAAGGTAGGAAAAATCATATTGGCTGATCCAATCAGCCAATAGGATTGAGCTTGCATTCTATTGGCTGATTGCATCAGCCAATAGGATTTTTCCTACCTTAATTCCGATTGGCTGATAGAATCCTATCAGCCAATCGGAATTCAAGGGACGCCATCTTGGATGACGTCATTTAAAGGAATATTCATTCGTCGTGTAGTCATCGGTCTGGATGGATGCTCCGCGTCGGCTGGCTTCAAGATGGACCCGCTCCGTTCCGGATGGATGAAGATAGAAGATGCCACCTGGATGAAGACTTCTGCCCGTCTGGAGATCCTCTTCTGCCCGGATTGGATGAAGACTTCTGCCCCTCTGGAGGACCACTTGTGCCCAGCTGGGTGAAGACGTATCATGGTAGGGTGATCTTCAAGGGGTAGTGTTAGATTTTATTAAGGGGGCTTGGGTGGGTTTTAGAGTAGGGTTGGGAGTGTGGGTGGTGGGTTTTAATGTTGGGGGGGTATTGTATTTTTTTTACAGGTAAAAGAGCTGATTACTTTGGGGCAATGCCCTGCAAAAAGCCCTTTTAAGGGCTATTTGTAATTTAGTATAGGGTAGGGATTTTTATTATTTTGGTGGGCTTTTTTATTTTGTTAGGGTGATTAGATTAGCTGTAATTAGTTTAAAAATCTTGTAATTTGTTTAGCATTTTCTGTAATTTAGTGGGGGGTTTTTTTATACTTTAGATAATTTTATTTAATTGTAATTAATTGTATTTAATTTAGGTAATTCATTTAATTGTAGTGTAGTGTTAGGTGTAATTGTAACTTAGGTTAGGTTTTATTTTACAGGTAAATTTGTCTTTATTTTAACTAGGTAGTTATTAAATAGTTAATAACTATTTAATAACTATTGTACCTAGTTAAAATAAATACAAAGTTGCCTGTAAAATAAAAATAAACCCTAAGCCAGCTACAATGTAACTATTAGTTATATTGTAGCTAGCTTAGGGTTTATTTTATAGGTAAGTATTTAGTTTTAAATAGAAATTATTTAGTTAATTGTAGTAATTTTATTTTGATTTATTTTAATTATATTTAAGTTAGGGGGTGTTAGGGTTAGGATTAGACTTATGTTTAGGGGTTAATAACTTTATTATAGTGGCGGCGATGTTGGAGGCGGCAGATTAGGGGTTAATAATAAATAAAAATCACATAAGTCATTTATCTATAGAAAAAATATGTATTTTACAGTAGGGTTCATTTAAAGAGTTCTCTTTAAAGAGATGGGCAGTAGTTTAATTGAAAGATGTTATTCTGTAAATATGATTGATCATGAGATATCTAGTGTACTGTCTATGCAGAGAGATGATGTTGTAGATTCTTTTAAGCGGCATCATAAATATAAGAAAGAGGAAAACCAACTGGCACAAGGATAGTCAATATTCTTAGAAAATATTGTCATGTCCATAGTACATGTAATCTAGCAGTAAAGGAATTTCAAAATTTCCCCATGCCTGCCTTTAGGAGAACAAAATCTACATGATAATGTAATTAGGGCTGATATTGGTCCCCAGAGAAGTCAGTCCTTCATTACAGATACCAATCATGGTAGTTCCCCCTGCTTGGGCTGCTCTAACTGTAATAATTATGGCAAATATTTTTTTCATACACAAAAAGAGAGAAACGCTAAACTAGGGAACGAGCAACAGCGTAATAGCTTGTTCTATGGCAAGTTACCACCCTATGAGCAGCATCTTTTTGCCCAGCATGTACATTTCACAGAGAAGAACTTTTCTGTAGTATATTAGTCTAATCCTGACTAAACAGTAGAGTCCGCCCGAAATACCAGGGAATCCCTGTCTGAATGAGAGACATGGCAAACCTCTGATGTACATTTCAGCCTAATGTGGGCATCGTCAGTGAGGTTTAGCCATATCCCTCTAGGCACATTGGGTAATAGGTTCATGTCTGGTTTATAATTTTCACCCATAGCGAGACTTCCCCAAGGATCATAATTTGCGTACACTAAAAGAGAGAAGTGCGCAACCAGGGAATGAACAGTAGCGTAATAGCTTGTTGTATGGCAAGTAACCACCCAGGAAGCAACCTCTTTTTTCCCAACATGTGCCTTTCACAGAGAATAACTTTTCTTTAGTATATTGATCCTGGTAGACTGCTATTCTTTCTTTATGTATTTGTATTATGACCCTGGAGAAAGTCTCCCTAAGGGTGATGGGGGAAACCCTAATGTGTACTCCTTAACCAATATGCTTAGAGGGAGATAATTCCTTGCAGACTGCTTCTTTTTCAGTATGTATAAATATTTATTTTCACAGATAAATGGGATTTCAGGTTATAGATCACAAAAAAACGCTTAAAAGAGGAGGCAATAGGGAACTAGTTTTAACAAAGTGAGAACTGTTCTGGATATTTAAAATTAGAAATCCGTATACCATTAGGGTTAAATAAGGATTTTGACATGTTGGTATTCTTATAGGTTTAAGGCATTTTCTTTATATATATACAGTGGGGCAAAAAAGTATTTAGTCAGCCACCAATTGTGCAAGTTCTCCCACTTAAGAAGATGAGAGAGGCCTGTAATTTTCATCATAGGTATACCTCAACTATGAGAGACAAAATGTTGAAACAAATCCAGACAATCACATTGTCTGATTTGGAAATAATTTATTTGCATATTATGGTGGAAAATAAGTATTTGGTCACCTACAAACAAGCAATATTTCTGGCTCTCACAGACCTGTAGCTTCTTCTTTAAGAGGCTCCTCTGTCCTCCACTCATTACCTGTATTAATGGCACCTGTTTGAACTTGTTATCAGTATAAAAAACACCTGTCCACAACCTCAAACAGTCACACTCCAAACTCCACTATGGTGAAGACCAAAGAGCTGTCGAAGGACACCAGAAACAAAATTGTGGACCTGACCAGGCTAGGAAGACTGAATCTGCAATAGGCAAGCAGCTTGGCATGAAGAAATCAACTGTGGGAGCAATAATTAGAAAATGGAAGACATAAAAGACCACTGATAATCTCCCTCCATCTGGGGATCCACGCAAGATCTCACCCCGTGGGGTCAAAATGATCCCAAGAACGGTGAGCAAACATCCCAGAACCACACGGGGGGACCTAGTGAATGACCTGCAGAGAGCTGGGACCAACGTAACAAAGGCTACCATCAGTAACACACTACGCCGCCAGGGACTCAGATCCTGCAGTGCCAGACGTGTCCCCCTGCTTAAGCCAGTACATGTCCGGGCCCATCTGAAGTATGCTAGAGAGCATTTGAATGATCCAGAAGCTCATTGGGAGAATGTCATATGGTCAGATGAAACCAAAGTAGAACTGTTTGGTAGAAACACAACTCATCATGTTTTGAGGAGAGAGAATGCTGAATTGCAAGCAAAGAACACCATACCTACTGTGAAGCATGGGGGTGGCAACATCATGCTTTGGGGCTGTTTCTCTGCAAAGGGAACAGGACGACTGATCCGTGTACATGAAAGAATGAATGGGGCCATGTATCGTGAGATTTTGAGTGCAAACCTCCTTCCATCAGCAAGGGCATTGAAGATGAAACGTGGCTGGGTCTTTCAGCATGACAATGATCCCAAACACACCGCCCGGGCAATAAAGGAGTGGCTTCATAAGAAACATTTCAAGGTCTTGGAGTGGCCTAGCCAGTCTCCTGATCTCAACCCCATAGAAAACCTTTGGAGGGAGTTGAAAGTCCATGTTGCCCAGTAACAGCCCCAAAACATCACTGCTCTAGATGAGATCTGCATGCAGGAATGGGCCAACATACCAGCAACAGTGTGTGACAACCTTGTGAAGACTTACAGAAAACGTTTGACCTCTGTCATTGCCAACAAAGGATATATAACAAAGTATTGAGATGAACTTTTGATATTGACCAAATACTTATTTTCCACCATAATATGCAAATAAATTCTTTCCAAATCAGACAATGTGATTGTCTGGATTTGTTTCCACATTTTGTCTCTCATAGTTGAGGTATACCTATGATGAAATTTAGAGGCCTCTCTCATCTTCTTAAGTGGGAGAACTTGCACAATTGGTTGCTGACTAAATACTTTTTTGCCCCACTGTATACTAGGAGAAATTTCTTTGCATTAAAAGAATGATCATTAGGGGGCACATGTAAATGATTTTTAGCCTAGGTATGTTAAGGGTTAATTCACTTTTGGTGGGTGTGGTATTTGGTATTTAAAGAGGGTGTATTATTGCAAGTGTATAATGACATGACTAAGGGCTTGTAGCCCCGTAACTTTGTTTTGTTTGTCCATGGGATTTTTTTAAACAAACAGTCAACTAGATTACGAGTTATGCGTGCTATAGGGAAATTAATTAACTCAGCCATTATTTAACCCCCTATAGCGCAGCCATTACAAGTTTTTCAAAACCCGGCTTGTGCATGCGATATGGTGCTTTTAAGCTCCATACCGCACAAAAAACAAGCGCTGTTTTGATGTGCTCGTGCATGCTTCCCCCATAGACATCAATGGGGAGAGCGGGCTAAGAAAAAAACGAACACCTGCGATCATGGACAGAAAAGCTCTGTAACGCAGCCCCATTGATGTCTATAGGGAAAAAAAATAAAGTTTAAACCTAAAACCCTGACATAACCCCAAGTCTAAACACCCCTAATCCGCCACCCACCGACATCGCCAGCACCTACATAATATTATTAACCCCTAATTTGCTGTCCCTGATATCGCCACCACCTAAATAAAGCTATTAACCCCTAATCTGCCGCTCCCGATATTGCCGCCACTATACTAAAGTTATTAACCCCTACACCCCAACATTGCACACACTATAATATATCTATTAACCTCTATTCTGCTGCTCCCCAACATTGCCACAACTAAATAAAGCTATTAACCCCTAAACCTCTGGCCTCCCACATCACTGCCACTAAATAAACCTATTAACCCCTAAACCACCAGCCCCCCACATTGCAAAAATGTAAATTAAACTATTAACCCCTACCCCTAAACATAACCCTAAACCTAACCCCAACCCTAACCCTCACATCCCCTAACTTTAACATAATTACTAAAGAGCTAAATTAAAGTTACAATTATTAACTAAATTATACCTATTTAAAATTAAATACTTACTGTAAAATAAAACCTAAGCTAGCTACAATATAACTAATAGTTATATTGTAGCTAGCTTAGGTTTTATTTTTATTTCACAGGTAAGTTTGTATTTATTTTAACTAGGTAGACTAGCTAGCTAAAACAAATACAAACTTACCTGTGAAATAAAACCTAACCTATCTTACACTAAAACCTAAAATTACAAAAAATAAAAAACACTAAAATCACAAAAAAATAAAAAAAAAACTACCATTACCACAATAAAAAAATATAAAAAAAATAAAAAATATTCCTATTCTAATACCCTTTTAAAAAAAACACCCCAAAATAAAAAAGCCTAATCTAGGATAAACTACCAAGGGCCCTTTAAAGGGCCTTTGGGGGGCCCTTAAAATTTTCTTTTGTAGGGCACTGCCCTAAAGTTAACAGCTCTTTTGCTACAAAAAAGCAAACACCCCCTAACAGTATACAAACCCCCACCCCCAAACTACCAAGGGCTTTTAAAAGGGCCTTTTGGGGGCCCTTAAAAGTGCCTTTTCTAGGGCATTGCTCTAAAGTTAACAGCTCTTTTGCTACAAAAAAAACAAACACCCCCTAACAGTATACAAACCCTCTCCCCCCAAAATAAAAATAAAGTAAAATCTAATCTACCCATTGCCTTGAAAAGAGCATTTGTTTTGGCATTGCCCTTAAAAGGGCATTTAGCTCTTTTGCGGCCCAAGCCCTAATCTAAAAATAAAACCCACACCAAAATGAAAAAAATACATTAGACACAATAACAAACAAATTTTAAAAAATTAAAACATTATTCCTATTCTAATACCCATTTAAAAAAAACACATCCCAAAATAAAAAAACTAATCTAAAATAAGCTACCAATGGCCCTTGAAAGGGCCTTTGGTAAGGCATTGCCCTAAGTTAAACAGCTCTTTTACCTGAAAAAAGAAAATACAAAGACCCACTAACATTACAAACTCCCACCCCCCCAAACCCACAAAATAAAAAACTATCTAAAAAACCTAAGCTACCCATTGCCCTTAAAAGGCCATTTTTTTACAAGCCCAAACCCTAAACTAAAAAAAAAAAAACATCCAAAAAACCCTTACAAAAAGCCTAACACTAACCTCCTACAATCCACAGTTTTTGAAGTCCCGCTTGAACGACCTTCATCCAGGGGGCAAAGTCCTAATCCAGGCAGCAAAAAGTCTTCATCCAGGCAGCCTCTTCAATCTTCATCCAGACGGCCCTTTCTATTTTGATCCCGGCGGAGCGGGTCTATCCTGAAAACATCCGGCGCGAAGCATCCTCTTCATACGGCTGAATCTTCAATGCAAGGGAGCCGTTTCAAGATGTGTCCCTTGCATTCCTATTGGCTGAAAATTTTGAATCAGCCAATAGGAACAAATGCCCTTTTCAGGGCAATGGGTAGCTTAGGTTTTTTTTTTTAGAGTTAGGTTTTTTATTTTGGGGGGTTGGTTGGGTGGTGGGTGTTACTGTTAGGGGGGTCTTTGTATTTTTTTTTACAGGTAAAAAAGTTGTTTAACTTAGGGCAATGCCCTACAAAAGGCCCTTTTAAGGGCTATTGGTAGTTTTTTTTATTTTGGGTGGGCTTTTTTATTTTGATGGGGCTATTAGATTAGGTGTAATTATTTTTTAATTGTGATAATTTTGTATGTTTTTCCAAATTTAGTATTTGTTATTTTTTGTAAGTTAATCTTTTTTATTGTTTGTATTTAGATACTTTGTAATTTTTAGAGTAGTGTTAGGATTTTTTAATGTGTATTTTAGTTTAATTTAATTGGTAGTTAGTTTAATTTTAGTTGAATAGTTATATTAGTTTAATTGTTTGTTTAAACTTAGATTTTTTTAATTTGACTGGTAAGTTTTAATTTAATTTAAGATATGGAAATTGTAATTTTAATATAAAGTTAGGGGGATGATAGGTTTAGGGGTTACTAGTTTAATTTAGTTTATTGCGATGTGGGGTGCTTTCGGTTTAGGAGTTAATAGTTTAGTTTAGTATATTTAGTTGTGGGGGGCTTGGGGTTTATGGGTTAATAGGTTTATTATAGTTGCGGCGGTGTAGGGCATAATAACTTTAGTATAGTGGTTGTGATGTGGGCGGACGGCAGATTAGGGGTTAATTATATTTAAATAGTGTTTGTGATGCGGAAGGGAGGCGGTTTAGGGGTTAATAACTTTATTTTAGTGGTGACAATGTCGGGGAGCCGAGGGATGGGTGTTAATATTTTTTTTAAGTGGCGGCAATATCGGGAGTGGTAGATTAGGGGTTAATAAATTTAATTTAGTGTTCGCGATGCTCCAGGGCCTCGGTTTAGGGGTTAATAGGTAGTTTATGGGTGTTTAGTGTACTTTATCCCCTTAAGAACCAAGGGCGTACAGGGTACGTCCTATAAAAAATGTCAGTTAATGACCAAGTACGTACCCTGTACATCCTCAGGGGTTTCAACCACTTTTAAGGTGTTGCAGTGATGCCTCGGTATTAAGGCATCACTGTAATACCTTTGCTTAGCCACCGATGCACTCTGCATCAGGCATTGATGGCACCGATCGTTGGTGGGTGGAAGCAGCAGCTGGGAGGCTGGTGGGTGACCCATTGATGTCCTGAGTGTTTGTTCCTTCCCGGTAAATGTAAACGGCAGTTGGCGAAAGTGGCGAGGGGGGACACGGGTGGGCGGCGATTACAAACTTTTCAGTAAAAAAAAAATTGTTTAGTGATGGTGGGGCTCTCCAGGTGTTGGGCAAGGGATCTTGGAGGGGGAGGGAGGTAGGATATAGAGGGGGGGGCAGCAACACTACGGAAAATATATGATTTATTAATTTAAAAAATACACTTTTTTAGAGTACCCAAGTTGGGGGCAAATAGGTAGAGGGGGGAGGGTTAGAGAGCTGTATGGGGGGGATCAGGGAGGTTGGGGGCTAAGAGGGGATCCAACACTGCAGATTCAATTGAAAAGAAAAATAAAATAAAAAAATTAAAAATGCTTTTTATTTTAGTACTGGCAGCCAGTACTTAAAATGGCGGTGACAATTGTAATGTGGGTGAGGGAAGAGAGCTATTTGAGGGGGGTCAGGGAGAGTTCAGGGGTGGGATGTGTAAGGTGGGAGTCTGATCTCTAGACTAAAGCTAAAATTAACCCTCAAGAAAAAAATGTGCAAAGTCCCAGAGGTAGATACATAAAAAAATCAAATTTATTAGGAACAAGGTTAAAACATGAAAAAATAATTGTGTAAAAGCATAGAACGGTCTAACGCGTTTCGGCTAGCTCCTGCCGTAATCATAGACCATGTCTATTGTATGTTTTACATAGGCTTAAATAGGTATCTAATTACATGTTCAACCTAGTCAGCTGAATACTTAACCCTTACTAGCTATAAAAAGAGTTGCTGTCTATAATCAACTACTTAAAAAAGTACAATATCTCTTTTTCTGTTTGAATCACTACACATACGTATTAATGAATATGCTATATAAAGGTATACATGAATATATTAACTACTAATGTATTAAACAAACGTTCACATATTATGAAGGTATACATAAATGTATTGGATCATAATGTTATATACATATAGTTAATTAAATCCGCATAAAATTATGCCGTTATTTTACTTTTAGTATTCTCTATGAAACAAATACAAATACATATACACTTTAATGAATTTAGGCTCAAAAATGAACCTCTGCCCATAGAAATATATAAGAACACAGCATGAAGTATCCACACTCTCCTCTATATATAGGAAAGGCTTTTTACTATGTTTAAAGGTGTTAGAAATGAACCACATATACAAATATATTTAATTTCTAAAAAATCAAATTATGAGGGCTTATAGAGGGTCCATATTTTATTTGGTGTAGTGAATATACCATCTATATTTAATATTTGAGCCAACCAAACACTAGACTAAAGTGTGTAACATAGAGAATTATATAGCATATGTAGGTATGTATGTGTTTAGATAGGATATTGTTAAAGCATTCCTTACTCAAACTAGATCTATATACACTCATAACTTTTATTGATAGCAATATAGCCATCTACTACATAAGGTTTAGTTATATGAATATGATAACTATTCCCAGAAATTAACCAAATCGAATTCTTAGTTATAACCATTAGGGATTTGGGTTTTTAGTCTAAAGATCCAATAGACTTAGACCTAATATTGAAGATCTATCTCCCCCCCTAGATGGAGTTTTAATTGCTTCTATTACATTCCAGCTAAAGGAACGGACTGACTGATTATGGACTTCAATAAAGTGTCTACTTAATTCTGAGCAGGGGACTTTATTTCTAATGTCTCCCAGATGTTCTCTTATACGTGTCCTAACATCACGTGTAGTGAGTCCCACGTATTGACCCCTGCACAGATTGCATTCTGCCAGATATACCACATAGTTTGAGCTACAGTTGTGACAACCATGTATCTGAAAGGTTTCACCTGCTGTGTAAGATTCGAAAGTGTTGGTGACATTATGATACTCGCATGCTTTACAGCGAATGCTGCCACATCTATAGCTGCCATTATGTCTTAACCAAGAACTTTCGTTAGTTTGTATCTGTGTATTTTTTAGAACACTAGGTGAGAGCGAATTAGCAAGTGTGTCATTTTTCTTATAGACAAATCTACATCCATCACCAATTACTTCTTTTAATATTTCATCCCCGTATAAAATTGGGAGATATTTTTTCACAATATCACATATATCATTATACTGATTCGAATACTTGGTGATGAATGCAGGTCTGTCATCTAACTTGGCTTTCTTTTTAGGGGACAGTAGATCCTCTCTATTATATTGGTCAACTTCCTTTTTAATTTTTGTAACCTCGTTTTTACAGTAACCTCTAGCAATTAGTCTATGAGACAACTCTTCACTCTCTTTAATATAGTCATCATTTTGTGAACAATTTCGCTTCACTCTCATCATCTGTCCTTTGATAATGCCTTTAAAGACATGTTTAGGATGCCCACTGGTGGCATAAAGCAATGCATTACCAGCTATGGGTTTGCGGTATAGTGCTGTATTAACACAATTAGATTCAGAATCCCCATATAAAGTAATGTCCAAAAAATTAATTTCTACTTTATTCCATTCTTTAGTGAAACCTAATCCCATTTTATTATTATTTAGATGTTGAATACATTTATCAGCTGTTGTTTCATCAGCCTCTCCATAGATAAAGATTTCTTCGAACCAGCCCATAACCAAATTTGCATATGAGGGCGCAAATTTCGCCCCCATCGCAGTCCCTTGTTTTTGTATAAAGTGGTAATTTCCAAAAGTAAAGCTATTGTGTTCCAAAAGAAACTTAATGATTTTAAGTACATAGTATTTAAAGTCTGCATTTAAATTACCATTTTTTTCTAGATAGTACTCTATGGCTTGTAGGCCTATAGAGTGTGGTAATGAGGAATATAATGATATGGCGTCTACTGTAAGCCAACTATAATTTTCCTTCCAAGTATAGTTCTTAAAGATATTAAGTATATGGGTGGTGTCTTTTACATAACTGTTTAATTTGAGGACATATGGCTGCAGTATATCATCAACCCATTCGGACAGATGTTCAAGCAGGGAGCCATTGCCTGACACAATGGGTCTCCCTTTTAACATTTTCAAGACCTTTATGTGTTTTTGGTAGATGATAAAACGCAGCAGTCCTTGGATGTTCAACATACAGCTATTCAAAGGTGGATTGATCAATAAAACCATTTCTTCTACCTTCACTCAATATTTTGAAAAGACATCTCTGAAAATCTATGCGGGGATTATGGCTAACTTTCTCATAGACATTAGTGTCATCCAACTGTCTATGAGCTTCAGCTATATACCAAGTCTTATTACAGACCACTATACTGCTGCCTTTATCCGCCTGTTTTATCACAATATTTTCATTTTTCTCTAGGGCTACCAATGCTTATCTTTCCCTTTTAGTTAAATTGTTTGTATTATTCATTTTCCTTGTTTTTTGTTGATGTAGAGCGGTAAGATCCTCAACAACTCTTTTCTGAAATAATTCAAGTGGTTTACCTCTGGACTGCAAAGGATAAAAATTGGATTTACATTTTAAACCCACATGTTTATCCTTGCTCTCTTCCTCCATTGAGGTTAAGTCTCCTTCGGATATTAACTGTTCTAGATCATTGCGTGTGCAAAGGTCTTGAAAAGTAAGATCATTTGTCATGTCACTTGTTGTGGTATCATTCTTAGTCATAATCTTGGGCTCTGTAGTTTTATTTTCTTTAAGGAAATGTTTCTTCAGTGTGAGCGATCTAACAAATTTATTAGTATCCAGAATAGTCTGAAAGAGAATGAAATCCCTAGAAGGGCAAAAATTGAGTCCATAGCTGAGGACTTTACGTTCAGTCTCACTCAGACTATACTTGGATATATTAATAACTGTATTCAAACATACTTCCGATTGTTTTTGTTTTTGTTTTTGTTTTCTCTTAAAGGGTACCTTTCCTGTTTTTTCTCCACTAAATCTTGTTCTATTTGTGTTGTCTGTGCACCCCCTCCTTTGGGTATGCTTGAGCCCTCCCGAAAAACCTCTGTGTATGTTTTATCTTTTGGTTTGGCTCCTTGTTCAGTGGTGCATAGTGCTGTACCCTCTGCTTGAATATTTTCATTTAAATGAGTATTGATATCCGTTGTTACTTCTAAATTAGAGCTCAATTCAATTGGTGTATTATCCCAGTCTGATGCAGAACTACCCTCTGAATTAGAAAAATCAGTCCCTGAGGCAGAACCCTCTTCATCTGTAAAATTACGGTTATCTGTATTAAATCTTACTTTTTTCCTCCAACGCCTATTTTTCTTATGTGCTAATGTGCCCATGGTTGTTGTATCTTCCTTTACATGACTAATGCTTTTGTCTTGTGTCTGTATAGAGTTTTTTTGATTGATCTGTATTGCCCTTCTAAACTTCCTACGCCACACATAAACTGTTTTGCTAGCGTAATCTTTACTATCTCTCTGATATTTTGTATATTTGGTATTCATTATATTACGTTTGGTAGCTTCAATTGTCTCTTGTAGTATGGTATCAAACTTTACATATTTCTCATCATGTCTAAATCTACTGAGTTCCTTTTGCAAAACACAGATTTCTTCTTTATATTTAGTTATCAGAGCAGTCTTATGTTTAATTAAAAGTCCCATCAGTCTAATGGAGCACTCAGTTAAGATGTCATTCCACTCTGATATGAAGTCCTGGTCATCTGTCTCAAATGTGGGGAACTTTTGTAATCTCAACCCACGGGGTATCATCCCTTTAGCAATATATTTAGTGAATGTCCAATTATCCATACGGAGTCTGAGTTCCTTTAATTTATAATCCTCAAGCATAGAGAATAAATCTCCCAGTCCAGCATTTTTAATGCAAACTTTTGATAAATCATCCAATTCTATGTCATCCAAATCCCAATCATCATCAGTGCATAAGGAGTAATATTGTTTATCCGCAGCTAACTCCATTTCAGAGCAAGTAAGGGTATTGTATAGAGAACTATTGCGTAGAAATTATAAAGATAATAATAATAACTTTCTTTTATTTATATCAACAATCGGCTGAGCATTTACTTATATCAGAAAAAGTGCAAATACACTATTTATTTACTGATATCTGACCAAAGCAATGTCCACAATAAGCGTTAAATGAGGAGAAATAAGAAAATAGAAAAAACAGGTATAACGCAACCAAGTGGGCAAAATGCTTATTAAGCACCATAGTAATATATTCCTGGATACATGCTTGAAACACATGTGAGATATGTGCAATATTACAATAACGTGACACAGCGGTCTCGTCAAACACTTCACCCACATACAAGCATACCATAACCCTTCTTTACCTTTTCATAAAGGCGGAAGTCCTCTGCTTCTCTCGGGTAGGCTCACCTCTGTGTAGACGGGAGGGAGGCCATGCTAGAAGGCGCAACAGTCTCTCTCTCTCTCCAACTCCGGTTCAGCTGCAGGTGTGTGCGGGACTTACCAATCGGACGTGACATCAGCGGTTCCTCTGTCAGTTCTCACTCTTACCGGTCAGTATCCAATCAGTGCTTCTAATTTGGCCAATGCTCCTTTGTATGCCGATGTGCTCTGGGGCTTAGTGAAAAGCGTTCCTCTGCTCTTAGGGAAAGTATCAAGAAAAAAATGTGCAAAGTCCCAGAGGTAGATACATAAAAAAATCAAATTTATTAGGAACAAGGTTAAAACATGAAAAAATAATTGTGTAAAGGCATAGAGCGGTCTAACGCATTTCGGCTAGCTCCTGCCGTAATCATAGACCATGTCTATTGTATGTTTTACATAGGCTTAAATAGGTATCTAATTACATGTTCAACCTAGTCAACTGAATACTTAACCCTTACTAGCTATAAAAAGAGTTGCTGTCTATAATCAACTACTTAAAAAAGTACAATATCTCTTTTTCTGTTTGAATCATTACACATACGTATTAATGAATATGCTATATAAAGGTATACATGAATATATTAAATACTAATGTATTAAACAAACGTTCACATATTATGAAGGTATACATAAATGGATTGGATCATAATGTTATATACATATAGTTAATTAAATCCGCAAAAATTATGCCGTTATTTTACTTTTAGTATTCTCTATGAAACAAATACAAATACATATACACTTTAATGAATTTAGGCTCAAAAATGAACCTCTGCTCATAGAAATATATAAGAACACAGCATGAAGTATCCACACTCTCCTCTATATATATGAAAGGCTTTTTACTATGTTTAAAGGTGTTAGAAATGAACCACATATATGAATATATTTAATTTCTAAAAAATCAAATTATGAGGGCTTATAGAGGGTCCATATTTTATTTGGTGTAGTGAATATACCATCTATATTTAATATTTGAGCCAACCAAACACTAGACTAAAGTGTGTAACATAGAAAATTATATAGCATATGTAGGTATGTATGTGTTTAGATAGGATATTGTTAAAGCATTCCTTACTCAAACTAGATCTATATACACTCATAACTTTTATTGATAGCAATATAGCCATCTACTACATAAGGTTTAGTTATATGAATATGATAACTATTCCCAGAAATTAACCAAATCGAATTCTGAGTTATAACCATTAGGGATTTGGGTTTTTAGTCTAAAGATCCAATAGACTTCCTGTCTACCTAATATTGAAGATCTATCTCCCCCCCTAGATGGAGTTTTAATTGCTTCTATTACATTCAAGCTAAAGGAACTGACTGACTGATTATGGACTTCAATAAAGTGTCTACTTAATTCTGAGCAGGGGACTTTATTTCTAATGTCTCCCAGATGTTCTCTTATACGTGTCCTAACATCATGTGTAGTGAGTCCCACGTATTGGGAGCCCTAGAGAAAAATGAAGATATTTTGATAAAACGGGCGGATAAAGGCAGCAGTATAGTGGTCTGTGATAAGACTTGGCATATAGCTGAAGCTCATAGACAGTTGGATGACACTAATGTCTATGAGAAAGTTAGCCATAATCCCCGCATAGATTTTCAGAGACGTCTTTTCAAAATATTGAGTGAAGGTAGAAGAAATGGTTTTATTGATCAATCCACCTTTGAATATCTATATGTTGAACATCCAAGGACTGCTGCGTTTTATCATCTACCAAAAACACATAAAGGTCTTGAAAATGTTAAAGGGAGACCCATTGTGTCAGGCAATGGCTCCCTGCTTGAACATCTGTCCGAATGGGTTGATGATATACTGCAGCCATATGTCCTCAAATTAAACAGTTATGTAAAAGACACCACCCATATACTTAATATCTTTAAGAACTATACTTGGAAGGAAAATTATAGTTGGCTTACAGTAGACGCCATATCATTATATTCCTCAATTCCACACTCTATAGGCCTACAAGCCATAGAGTACTATCTAGAAAAAAAATGGTAATTTAAATGCAGACTTTAAATACTATGTACTTAAAATCATTAAGTTTCTTTTGGAACACAATAGCTTTACTTTTGGAAATGACCACTTTATACAAAAACAAGGGACTGCGATGGAGGCGAAATTTGTGCCCTCATACGCAAATTTGGTTATGGGCTGTTTCGAAGAAATCTTTATCTATGGAGATACAAATCCCTTTCGCAAACATATAATCCAATACAATAGGTTTATTGATGACCTTATAATAGTTTGGGAGGCTGATGAAACAACAGCTGATAAATGTATTCAACATCTAAATAATAATAAAATGGGATTAGGTTTCACTAAAGAATGGAATAAAGTAGAAATTAATTTTTTGGACATTACTTTATATGGGGATTCCGAATCTAATTGTGTTAATACAGCACTATACCGCAAACCCATAGCTGGTAATGCATTGCTTTATGCCACCAGTGGGCATCCTAAACATGTCTTTAAAGGCATTATCAAAGGACAGATGATGAGAGTGAAGCGAAATTGTTCACAAAATGATGACTATATTAAAGAGAGTGAAGAGTTGTCTCATAGACTAATTGCTAGAGGTTACTGTAAAAAAGAGGTCACAAAAATTAAAAAGGAAGTTGACCAATATAATAGAGAGGATCTACTGTCCCCAAAAAAGAAGGCCAAGTTAGATGACAGACCTGCATTCATCACCAAGTATTCGAATCAGTATAATGATATATGTGATATCGTGAAAAAATATCTCCCAATTTTATACGGGGATGAAATACTAAAAGAAGTAATTGGTGATGGATGTAGATTTTTCTATAAGAAAAATGACACACTTGCTAATTCGCTCTCACCTAGTGTTCTAAAAAATACACAAATACAAACTAACAAAAGTTCTTGGTTAAGACATAATGGCAGCTATAGATGTGGCAGCATTCGCTGTAAAGCATGCGAGTATCATAATGTCACCAACACTTTTGAATCTTACACAACAGGTGAAACCTTTCAGATACATGGTTGTCACAACTGTAGCTCAAACTATGTGGTATATCTGGCAGAATGCAATCTGTGCAGGGGTCAATACGTGGGACTCACTACACGTGATGTTAGGACACGTATAAGAGAACATCTGGGAGACATTAGAAATAAAGTCCCCTGCTCAGAATTAAGTAGACACTTTATTGAAGTCCATAATCAGTCAGTCCGTTCCTTTAGCTGGAATGTAATAGAAGCAATTAAAACTCCATCTAGGGGGGGAGATAGATGTTCAATATTAGGTAGACAGGAAGTCTATTGGATCTTTAGACTAAAAACCCAAATCCCTAATGGTTATAACTCAGAATTCGATTTGGTTAATTTCTGGGAATAGTTATCATATTCATATAACTAAACCTTATGTAGTAGATGGCTATATTGCTATCAATAAAAGTTATGAGTGTATATAGATCTAGTTTGAGTAAGGAATGCTTTAACAATATCCTATCTAAACACATACATACCTACATATGCTATATAATTCTCTGTTACACACTTTAGTCTAGTGTTTGGTTGGCTCAAATATTAAATATAGATGGTATATTCACTACACCAAATAAAATATGGACCCTCTATAAGCCCTCATAATTTGATTTTTTAGAAATTAAATATATTCATATATGTGGTTCATTTCTAACACCTTTAAACATAGTAAAAAGCCTTTCCTATATATAGAGGAGAGTGTGGATACTTCATGCTGTGTTCTTATATATTTCTATGGGCAGAGGTTCATTTTTGAGCCTAAATTCATTAAAGTGTATATGTATTTGTATTTGTTTCATAGAGAATACTAAAAGTAAAATAACGGCATAATTTTATGCGGATTTAATTAACTATATGTATATAATATTATGATCCAATACATTTATGTATACCTTCATAATATTTGAACGTTTGTTTAATACATTAGTAGTTAATATATTCATGTATACCTTTTATATAGCATATTCATTAATACGTATGTGTAGTGATTCAAACAGAAAAAGAGATATTGTACTTTTTTAAGTAGTTGATTATAGACAGCAACTCTTTTTATAGCTAGTAAGGGTTAAGTATTCAGCTGACTAGGTTGAACATGTAATTAGATACCTATTTAAACCTATGTAAAACATACAATAGACATGGTCTATGATTACGGCAGGAGCTAGCCGAAACGCGTTAGACCGTTCTATGCTTTTACACAATTATTTTTTCATGTTTTAACCTTGTTCCTAATAAATTTGATATTTTATGTATCTACCTCTGGGACTTTGCACATTTTTTTCTTGATACTTTCCCTAAGAGCAGAGGAACTCTTTTCACTAAGCCCCAGAGCACATCGGCATACAAAGGAGCATTGGCCTAATTAGAAGCACTGATTGGATACTAACCGGTAAGAGTGAGAACTGACAGAGGAACTGCTGACGTCACGTCCGATTGGTAAGTCCCGCACACACCTGCAGCTGAACCGGAGTTGGAGAGAGACGGTTGCGCCTTCTAGCGTGGCCGCCCTCCCGTCTACAAAGAGGTGAGCCTACCTGAGAGAAGCAGAGTACTTCTGCCTTTATGAAAAGGTAAAGAAGGGTTATGGTATGCTTGTGTGCGGGTGAAGTGTTTGACGAGACCGCCGTGTCAAGTTATTGTAATATTGCACATATCTCACGTGTGTTTCAAGCATGTATCCAGGAATATATTACTATGGTGCTTAGTAAGCATTTTGCCCACTTGGTTGCGTTATGCCTGTTTTTTCTATTTTTTAAAAATTAACCCTACAAGCTACATAATTAACCCTGGGCATAATACGAGTGTGGTGTGCAGCGGCATTTAGCGGCCTTCTAATTACCAAAAAGTAATGCCAAAGCCATATAAGTCTGCTATTTCTGAACAAAGGAGATCACAGAGAAGCTTTTACAACCATTTGTGATATTATTGCACAAGCTGTTTGTAAATAATTTCATTGAGAAACCTAAAATTGTGAAAAATTTTACGCTTATTTTTATTTGATCGCATTTGGCAGTGAAATGGTGGCATGAAATATACCATAATGGGCCTAGATCAATACTTTGGGTTTTCTACTACACTACACTAAAGCTAAAATTAACCCTACAAGCTCCCTAATTAACCCTTTCACAGCTGGGCATAATACACGTGTGGTGCGCAGTGGCATTTAGCGGCCTTCTAATTACCAAAAAGCAACGCCAAAGCCATATAAGTCTGCTACTTCTTAATTAAAGGGATCCTAGAGAAACATTTACAAACATTTGTGCCATAATTGCACAAGCTGTTTGTAAATAATTTCAGTGAGAAACCTAAAGTTTGTGAAAATGTTTGTGAAAAAGTGAACAATTTTTTTTATTTGATCGTATTTGGGGGTGAAATGGTGGCATGAAATAAACCAAAATGGGCCAAGATCAATACTTTGGGTTGTCTACTAAAAAAAATATATATGCATGTCAAGGGATATTCAGGGATTCCTGGCAGATATCAGTGTTACAACGTAACTATTGCTAATTTAGAAAAAAAATGGTTTAGAAAAACAAATTGCTACTTGTATTTATTGCCCTATAACTTGCAAAATAAGCAAAGAACATATAAACATTAGGAATAAACTCAGGAAAAAATTTAGAAACTATTTATTTTGGTAGTTTTTTGGTGGTTGTAGATGTGTAACAGATTTTGGAGGGCCAAAGTTGGAAAAAGTGTGGTTTTTTTCAATTTTTTCATCCTATTTTATCATTTTTTTATAGTAAATTATAAGATATTATGAAAATAATGGTATCTTTAGAAAGGCCATTTAATGGCGAGAAAAACGGTATATAATATGTGTGGGTATAGTAAATGAGTTCGAGAAAAATTACAGCTAAACACAAACACCGCAAAAATGTAAAAATAGCCTTGGTCCCAAACGGTCAGAAAATGGAAAAGTGCTGTGGTCCTTAAGGGGTTATAGCAGTTTGGTTATGAGTTTTATATTACAGATTTGTAGCGTAAAACTCATAACTACTGATTTTAGATGGCGGTATGGATCTTGTCGTTTTAGGGTGTAACGCAGGCTTTTTAGCCTCACCGCAAAACTCGTAATGGCAGCGCGATGGAAATCCCATGCAAAAAACGTAATTTTCAAGAGTGCGATACTGACGTCACGTTACAGGCTAAAAGGCTTGCGGTACACCTATACCAACAAGACTCATAATGGCTGTGGTGCTGTTTTAATGCTGAAATGACGATCTTAAAGATTTCACAAACTCAAAAGTGGGGAGATTGTGTCAAAATAAACAAAATACTTATTACACTAATAGAAAACACATGTATACAAAAATAGAGGTGAAAGGTACTAAACAGAAAGCAAAGCAATCAGATTTGTATTGGCTGCAGGATTTAATTTTTAAAGTGCTCCCTTGCTAACTTCGCTCTCCATAGAGAAGGTTCTATTTCTAACAAGCCTCATTTTATTCTATAGGAGACATCTCTCCACTCCCAGTGACAACATTGTTTTATATATAATTCAATTAAGGGGTTGCTCCTGGAAGTGCTGATGTGGCTTTTTCATACCTTGTCTAGTAAAATTTTGATCATAGGGCACCAAGTCTTGTCCTAGTTAATCAACAGATAGCATTGCTTATTGTGCTTCAAAAAAGTTAAAATCTTACATTTTTTATTGTTAAATCTCATTTGCCATTTACGAGTTAATTCCAAAAGGTTTTGTAAATCCTCTTGCAGAGCAAATATTTTCTTATATTCTTAGATAATTTAGTATCATCTGCAAATTTATTGATTTTGGTATTTAATGTTTCTTTTTTATCATTTGTAAAGATTAAAATAACTGGGCCTAAGACAGATCCTTGAGGAACCTCACTTACTTTTGTCCAATTTGAGTATGCTCTATTTACAACTTTTTTATTTTTGTTTCAACCAGGTGTTCATTAAAAATAAATTAAAAATCCAAGTATATCACATTGTCTGATTCAAATCTATATTCCTAATTGCTTCCTACTAGAAACTATTTAGATGATATTGTTATGTTGTATTTCTTATAAAGTCATGCTGTGCTATACCAGATGATAATGAGTCGTTAATAACTGAGAGTGTAGGTTTCGCTATTAAAGACTAAAATTGCTTGAGAACTCCTGGATGAATACTGTACAGACCTTGAGATTATCCAGTTTTTCCCTGGTAAGTAAAAGTAATGAATTTTACACATTTTAGTGCTCCAATATTTTACTTCTAGGATTTTCTTGCTATTACTGTATATACTGAAAAACACCTTTTTCTATTTTTTAATTTTCAGTCACCTAGATTACGAGTTTTGCGGTAAACAGGGCACATAACTAAGGCAATAAAATGAGAGGTACCGCACTTACCATAGTGCTGCCATTACAAATTACTGAAAAACCTCCTTGTGCTGTGCGTTATGGTGCATTAAGCTCAATACCACACAAAAGTCAAGGGCTGAGTTTACGTGCTCATGCACGCTTTCCTCCATAGACATCAATGGGGAGAGAGTGTTAGAAAAAACACCTGCGATCGCGGAATGGCAAATCGCTGTAACGCAACCCCATTGATTATTTTAATGGTATTCTAATAGTTATATTTTATTTTGGTCTTTGTTGTTTTCTTCTCCACACATTAGTCCAGGCTGAGAGTGCTATCGGTGCAGCCTATCAAGAGGGCTCTTTCCTCACCAGAGTGTCATGTTTAACTGCTGCACAGCACCACTCCCTTTCCTTTAATGTATACATAAGGCTATGATCGAATAGCCCTCATACTATTGGAATATTAGGAGAGCTAGCCGTTGTGGTGCCACTGTACATTGGTGTATTTAAGCAACCTTATTGATGTCTATGGGGGAAAGAAAGTTACATTTAAACCTAACACCCTAACATAACCCCCCCACTCTAAACACCCCTAATCTGCCGCTCTCCGACATTGCAGACTCTAATAAAAGTTATTAACCCTTAATTCACGATCCCCGACATCGCCGACACTAATAAAATGTATTAACCCCTAATATGATGCTCCCCAGACATCGACGACAATAATAAAAGTTATTAACCCCTAATCTGCCGTCCCTGAGATTGCAGGTACTAAACTAAACTTATTAACCCCTACACCAATGGCCCCCCACATCACAAAACACTAAATTAAACTATTAACCCCTAAACCTTACACCCCCTAACTTTAAATTAAAAATTACAATGTAACTATCTTAAAATAAATAAAAACGTACCTATGAAATAAAAAAACTAACATTAAACTATAAATTAACCTAACATTACTATTCTAATAAAATAAAATAAAAAAACTACCAATTAAAAATCCTAAATTACAAATTAAAAAAAAACCTAGCACTACGAAAAAATAAAAAACCTAAATTACAAATTTAAAAAATCCTAAAAATACTATGATTTTTTTTAAAAAACTCTCGCCTAGATTTAGAGTTCTGCGTTAGTCGTCCAAACCAGCGTTAGGGGCTCCTAACGCTGGTTTTGGCTGCCCGCTGGTATTTAAAGTCAGTCAGGAAAGGGCCTAACGCTCACTTTCCAGCCGCGACTTTTCCATACCGCAGATCCCCCTACGCCAATTGCGTATCCTATCTTTTCAATGGGATCTTTCTAACGCCGGTATTTAGAGTCTTGGCTGAGGTGAGTGTTAGTAATCTAACGACAAGACTCCAGCCGCAGGAAAAAGCCAGGAGTTAAGAGCTTTCTGGGCTAACGCCGGTTCATAAAGCTCTTAACTACTGTGCTCTAAAGTACACTAACACCCATAAACTACCTATGTACCCCTAAACCGAGGCCCCCCACATCGCCACCACTCTATTAAATTTTTTTAACCCCTAATCTGCCGACCGCACACCGCCGCAACCTACATTATCCCTATGTACCCCTAATCTGCTGCCCCTAACATCGCCGACCCCTACATAATATTTATTACCCCCTAATCTGCCCCCCCCCAACGGCGCCACCACCTACCTACAATTATTAACCCCTAATCTGCCGACCGTACCTCACCGCTACTATAATAAATGTATTAACCCCTAAAGCTAAGTCTAACCCTAACACCCCCCTAAGTTAAATTTAATTTTATTCTAACAAAATAAAATAAATCTTATTAAATAAATTAATCCTATTTAAAGCTAAATACTTACCTGTAAAATAAACCCTAATATAGCTACAATATAAATAATAATTATATTGTAGCTATTTTAGGATTTATATTTATTTTACAGGCAACTTTGTATTTATTTTAACCAGGTACAATAGCTATTAAATAGTTAATAACTATTTAATAGTTACCTAGTTAAAATAATTAAAAAATTACCTGTAAAATAAATCCTAACCTAAGTTACAATTAAACCTAACACTACACTATCAATACATTAATTAAATAAACTATCTACAATTATCTACAATTATATCAACTAAACTAAATTACAAAAAAAACAAACACTAAATTACAAAAAAACAAACACTAAATTACAAAAAATAAAAAAAGATTACAAGAATTTTAACCTAATTACACCTACTCTAAGCCCCCTAAAAAACAACAAAGCCCCCCAAAATAAAAAAAAAGCCCTACCCTATTCTAAAATAAAAATTGTAAAGCTCTTTTACCTTACCAGCCCTTAACAGGGCCTTTTGCAGGGCATGCCCCAAAGAAAACAGCTCTTTTGCATTTAAATAAACATACAATACCCCCCCCCAACATTACAACCCACCACCCACATACCCCTAATCTAACCCAAACACCCCTTAAAAAAACTAACACTAAGCCCCTGAAGATCTTCCTACCTTATCTTCACCACGCCGGGTATCACCGATCCATCCAGAAGAGGCTCCGAAGTCTTCCTCCTATCCGGCAAGAAGAGGTCCAGAAGAGGGTCCAAAGTCTTCCTCCTATCCGGCAAGAAGAGGACATCTGGACCGGCAAACATCTTCATCCAAGCGGCATCTTCTTCCATCTGGCGCGGAGCGGGACCATCTTGAAGCAGCCGACGCGGATCCATCCACTTCTAACGACGTCCTAAGTCCGAATGAAGGTTCCTTTAAGGGAAGGCATCCAAGATGGCGTCCCTCAAATTCTGATTGGCTGATAGGATTCTATCAGCCAATCGGAATTAAGGTAGGAAAAATCAAATCAGCCAATCAGATTGAGCTTGCATTCTATTGGCTGTTCCGATCAGCCAATCAGATTTTTCCTACCTTAATTCCGATTGGCTGATAGAATCCTATCAGCCAATCGGAATTCGAGGGACGCCATCTTGGATAACGTCCCTTAAAGGAACCTTCATTCGGACTTAGGACGTTGTTAGAAGAGAATGGATCCGCGTCGGCTGCTTCAAGATGGTCCCGCTCCGCACCGGATGGAAGAAGATAGAAGATGACGCTTGGATGAAGATGTTTGCTGGTCCGGATGTCCTCTTCTTGCCGGATAGGAGGAAGACTTTGGACCCTCTTCTGGACCTCTTCTTGCCGGATAGGAGGAAGACTTCGGAGCCTCTTCTGGACGGATCGGTGATACCTGGCGTGGTGAAGATAAGGTAGGAAGATCTTCAGGGGCTTAGTGTTAGGTTTTTTAAGGGGTGTTTGGGTTAGATTAGGGGTATGTGGGTGGTGGGTTGTTATGTTGGGGGGGTTATTGTATGTTTATTTAAATGCAAAAGAGCTGTTTTCTTTGGGGCATGCCCCGCAAAAGGCCCTGTTAAGGGCAGGTAAGGTAAAAGAACTTTACAATTTTTATTTTAGAATAGGGTAGGGCATTTTTTTTATTTTGGGGGGCTTTGTTATTTTTTTAGGGGGCTTAGAGTAGGTGTAATTAGTTTAAAATTCTTGTAATCTTTTTTTATTTTTTGTAATTTAGTGTTTGTTTTTTGTAATTTAGTGTTTGTTTTTTTTTGTAATTTAGTTTAGTTGATATAATTGTAGATACTTGTAGATAGTTTATTTAATTAATTTATTGATAGTGTAGTGTTAGGTTTAATTGTAACTTAGGTTAGGATTTATTTTACAGGTAATTTTGTAATTATTTTAACTAGGTAACTATTAAATAGTTATTAACTATTTAATAGCTATTGTACCTGGTTAAAATAAATACAAAGTTGCCTGTAAAATAAATATAAATCCTAAAATAGCTACAATATAATTATTATTTATATTGTAGCTATATTAGGGTTTATTTTACAGGTAAGTATTTAGCTTTAAATAGGATTAATTTATTTAATAAGATTTATTTTATTTTGTTAGAATAAAATTAAATTTAACTTAGGGGGGTGTTAGGGTTAGACTTAGCTTTAGGGGTTAATATATTTATTATAGTAGCGGTGAGGTCCGGTCGGCAGATTAGGGGTTAATAATTGTAGGTAGGTGGCGGTGACGTTGGGGGCAGCAGATTAGGGGTTAATAAATATAATATAGGGATCGGCGGTGTTAGGGGCAGCAGATTAGGGGTACATAGGGATAACGTAGGTTGCGGCGGTGTAAGGAGCGGCAGATTAGGGGTTAAAAATAATATGCAGGGGTCAGCGATAGCGGGGTCGGCAGATTAGGGGTTAATAAGTGTAAGGTTAGGGGTGTTTAGACTCGGGGTACATGTTAGGGTGTTAGGTGCAGACTTAGGAAGTGTTTCCCCATAGGAAACAATGGGGCTGCGTTAGGAGCTGAACGCTGCTTTTTTGCAGGTGTTAGGTTTTTTTTCAGCCCAAACTGCCCTATTGTTTCCTATGGGGGAATCGTGCACGAGAACGTTTTTGAAGCTGGCCGCGTCCGTAAGCACCGCTGGTATTTAGAGTTGCAGTGGCGGTAAATATGCCTGTATGCTCCCCTTTTGGAGCCTAACGCAGCCCTTCTGTGAACTCTAAATACCAGCATTGTTTAAAAGATGCGGGGGGGAAAAGCATGCGTAGCTAACGCACCCCTTTGGCCGCAGAACTCTAAATCTAGCCGTCTAACATTACAAAAAATAATAAACACTAAAAATACGAAAAATAAAAAAACTCTAAGATTACAAAAAATAATAAATTAAATGATCAAAAAATAAAAACAATTACACCTAATCTAATAGCACTATAAAAATAAAAAGTCCCTCCAAAATAAAAACACCCCTAACCTACAATAAACTACCAATAGCCCTTAAAAGGGCCTTTTGATAGGGCATTGCCCTAAGTTAAACAGCTCTTTTACATACAAAAAATTATAAAGTCCCTCCAACAGTAAAACCCATCACCCAACCAACCCCCCAAAATAAAAAATCTAAAAAAAAAGTCTAAAAAAATCCTAAACTACCCATAGCCCCTAAAGGGGCATTTTTATGGGCATTGCCCTTAAAAGGGCATTCAGCTCTTTTACACTGCCCAAGCCTTAATATTAAAAAAAAAAACTAAAAAAAAAAAAAAACTAACACTAACCCCAGAATATCTACTCATGGTTCCTGAAGTCCGGACATCCATTTCCATCGAGGCGGCGAAAAGTCTTCATCCAGGCGGCAAGAAGTCTTAATCCACGCAGCGACATCTTCATCAATCACGGGGGCGTCTTCTATCTTCATCTCAGCGGCATGGAGCGGATCTATCCAGGACCAGCTATGACATCCTGCACGGAGCGTCCTCTTCATACGATCACCGCCATACACTGAAGTTGAATGCGTGACATAAAATGAGATAAAGTTTTTCAGTACTGACAGTTTCTTTGGGTTGTGGTTCAGGGAGGAGAGAGAGTTTAAGAAAGTGTGAAGCTCATGAGAACAAAAGTGAGGTGAAGATAAAAGAGATGGGTTAATAAATAGAGCAAGTGGTGAGGGGGAAGAAGTGAATGAATAATACAGTTTGTTATAGAGACAAGAGGTAACAAAAATGAAGATATGATGCATTTTACAAAAAGGGAAACTGTAAAACACATAAAACATAGTATTACAGCAGCACTTGCCTGTGTCTTATCCTTTGCTCAATCCTTGATTTAATATAATTATTTTGCTTAATTATACTTGTCTCACTTTTAAAATGTACACTTCAGAAATGTAAACATATACTTTTATGATAGTGTAAATAGCTCTTGCAAAGCTTTCCCCAAGCTAGTGATAAATTTATAGGGCAGAGCAGTTGGCTGGGTCCACTAAGGGCTAGATTACAAGTGAGGCATTAACAGTTTTGTGCAAGCAATATCGTCTTTTCGCAGCCATTTTAAATTCAACTGATATTACAAGTTGAGTGAAATCGCGATTCACACTTTAATCCTTACCACAATCTCAGAGCTGTGGTTAACTTTTTTCAAAACTAAAGAGTGCCACAAAGCACATCAAAAATACATTACTAGAGGGCGGAGCCAGTCCTGCATCTGAGCGGTCGCATATCTTAGCAGCTCCGGACTTGGTCCACTAATCTACTTGTTTTTGACCACTCAGTGCAGCTATATTCCCTACTAAATTGCCCCATATACTTCGGGGGACACCTCAAACCCTTTAGCAATCTGAATATGAGAGCCTAATTTACTTCTGAAAATCTCAGCAACGATTCTATGAGAGCAGCCATTTTTTGCCCGCATAGTGCTCTAACTAACTGCAGTTAGCTTGATAGTCTACGCTGGAAACATGGAGGAATTTGAAGCAACGATATTGGCTCAACTAGCCGCCTTTGACAGCTTAATGTGCCGGAGATTCGAAGACTTGAAGAATGTACTCAGAGAATTGTCTACATCATCAACCCCTGCAACGGACATGAAGGTGAGCATAAACGCTCCAAAGGCCCACCCCTCACCCCTACAGTCTCCCACATGGGTACCCATGCCATGCCCTGACGAGCAGGACAGTCAATTCCTATTTTCGGACCTGGATCTATCATCTAAACCTCCAACAGTCTTACTGACTATGAATGGAACAACATTACCCTCAACGGTTCCAGTTATTGCTGCAGCTGATCTCCCAGGTGGAATCGAGAGGCTTGAATTTTCACCCGACAGCGCTAGAGTCTGCATTCAGCACAGTAAGTCTCATGACTACACGGGGACTCCTTACACGCTACCTTCTAGAAGGGAGATTCTTCAGTTCCAGGATGAACGGCTGCATTTGTGGGCACCCTTGACTGATGATAGTTCTAAAGGACGCTCTGCTAGAATCCTCTCCAACTACTTACCGCCATGTGAGCTTGGCTGTTCCGTGATTCGGGGACAGCAACATCTTAGAGCTGGAGTAGGCTGAGTAAGGCCCTTATTTAAATCAAGTCACGTAGAGCTACGATAAGAGCCCCCTGATCTGTAGGTAACTGGACATGTAACTTACAGATATATGTTTGATATTTGGGACAGTTGCCTGAAGTCTAGGTCTCGCTTGTGGACTATGGTGGACTGAATTAACTCACAAGATATAGTTTATTAAGGTATAGCTTGCTATAATTATAACATTAGAACCCTTATACACCCTCTAAAAAAAAAAAAAAAAAATCATTGAGTTTCAGTCGTTCATGAAAACTTCCCAGTTTGACAACAGGCTGAATCTGAACATTTGGGCCCTTATAGAGACTATCTGTTCAATGCATATTCCTAATGTATCACCTAGTGTACATAAGAACCTCTATATTCTCTCTAGTGTGGGAAAACCTTGCAGCTCATACTCGTCTAGTTATGTGGTAATATATACTGTTAAACTCTGTATTTGCAAGATTCTATTGTTGTGACAGTTTTATCATATGAAGGTTACACAAATCTACCCCCCTAAGGTGAAACTCCTAGCCCTCACTTTTTACATATATAATGAGAGACATTTGTAAATGTATTCTATATACCACCGCACAACTAACATAAGCATACCCATTAGAGGTTATCTTTACCTAGCAATATCCTTCGGTACAATACCTGAATATGATATCTTCAAGGTTATAGATATGGAGTTACGTGAATAATATTTTTGCATAACCCTGTGCGACATAAAGTCACTACTTGAACATAACCTACCTATACAAGATATGCTATGTAAATACTTCCATTTCCTGGGCCTTGTCTGCTTAATGTAGACTAGAGTGTATGAGTTTAGATAGTTAACCCCTATAATATCCATTTAACATTGTAGATGGTAGGAAGATCCACTATCACGCTATCTTCTTTCCCCAGACATAGTCAATCTCAGCTCAGATTAAAAGTTATCTTTTATATTGGCTCATATGTTAAGGGTCACTTCTATAACTTCTAATCCATAGAACCCCTAATTCTATCAATACCTCTTCCTGGTTTAAGCCTACATAGAGACTGATAAACTCTAAACTCAAGAAACGTAGCTTTTATCTACGCAGTTAACACCATTTTCTATATGTCTCATTTAAGCTACCGGATCTAACATGTTCAGGTCTATGGCACCTATACTACTCTAGATGTAAGCTGTTATAGTTATATCTGTATTGAGTAACAAGGTACAGCCATTAGCAATTAACTATTTATACTACGCCATAGAACAGGTCTTTATTATATTTGACTTTGCTCAGCCTGCACAAAACCCACTGTATGTTTAGCAACTCTTTAGGTCTTTGCTAATATGATTTTGTCCCCTCTCATATACATATGCAGTACCATATAGGAGGCCTACCACTTTCACCCACTTACGAATAATAAGGAGTTAGAAATAGGCGTTAGTTAACATCAAAGCTCTTACAGCCCACATAGCTAATACTGCTATTATAGTTGAGCACTTTTATAGTTATTTATATTTTGTTGCATATTAGCGTTCTCTACCCCTGTGCTGTACAAATTTTTCTAAAATTATGGGACGCGGTTTATATATATATGTCCACTTATTATAACAACTGCCCCAGCTCCAAAGATACATTAATATAACTCTCTCATGTAACTTTCAATGTCATGCCTACTTGCAACTAGTGTACTACAGTAAGTTAAGATAGCCATTAGCATTTCTCCCTAGATATATCATTATGCCTTGGTGCTTATTAACCCTGCTCTGTGTACATCTCCTTCAGACTGTGGGGAATGATTTATATATATCCGCCTCTAATACTATCTGCCCTAGCTCTAAAGATAAATTGGTATAACTTTCTCATGCAAGATGCCCATTTAATCTTAAACGCCATATCTCCTCGCAACTAGTGTATTATTGTCAATTAAAATTGGCATTAGCATCTTGTTCCTCGCCATGTACTTTCCCCTTATTAACACTATTTGGCCTCCTCAATTTTAATCCGCTCCGCCCTCCCTCCCTTCTCTCCCTTAATATTTTCTAAGCGGCTCTTGCCCGCTGTATCCCATCACCCCACTCCACTTTTACTAATCCAGCTCATATTGGTCTCATTTTAAAACCCTACTGGACTCCTATATTTATCTTTTGCCTCTCATGGTAATCCTTCGGGTTGCCAAAAATTTATATATGGGTTTTTTTCTTTATCATCTGAAATTTCAGATTGCTGAGCTGTGACCACTATACTGTTTTCCAAATAAAAAAAAAAAGAGGTACCTATTATATAGACTCAAACTTATGCTAGACCACATTTTCCTGCACTATCTCTCACATTGATTTATGGGACTGTCTCCCCCACTTGACCATGCTACTTCCCAGTGCTTGTCTTTAGAGCACTTGCAGGATATTCAACTATGGTTCTAAATACTGTAACCTATTTGTTCATAGATATACAATTACCTTTGTTGGTCTATATGTAATAAGCCGTTGGAACATTTGAGTCTTATTATGCTATGTATGTTTTTGAGACCTCAATAAAAAAATTTCGTTAAAAAAAAAAAAAATACATTACTAAGTAAAGTTACACTCATAATAACAACATCTAATAAAAAAAATTATTGCACAAAAAAGTTATAAGGGCTCAAAGTTGTGAGATCTCAAGTGTACTTTAACATTGAGATACATACATCTACATTGCTAAAGATGTATTTGTGTACATATATATTAATCTATTTATTTGTCTATATATGTTTTGACAGACATACAGTCATGGACAAAAATATTGGCACTGTTGCATTTCTGTCGGATAATGCACCACTTCGCACAGAAAATTGTTGCAATTACAAATGTTTAGCCATTCTCATGTTTATTTCTTTTGTTTGTATTGGTATGACACAAAAAAAGTGGAGAAAAAAAGCCAAATATGACACATTCCATGCAAAACTCCAAAAGTAGACTGGACAAAATTATTGGCAACCTCAATTTAATATTTGGTAGCACACCCCTTGGAAAAAATAACTGAAATCAATCACTTCCTGTAACCATCAATGAGTTTCTTACACCTCTCTACTGGAATTTTGGACCACTTTTTTTGCTGTTTTGTGTCCTCTCCACTGGTGCTCTACAGGGTTGAGATCTGGATTCATTTCTGGCCAGTTCAGTACTCTCCAGCGCTTTGCCTTAAACCATTTGTGGTTGCTTTTTGGCGTGTGCTTTGGGTCATTGTCCTGCTGTAAGACCCATGACCTCTGAAGGAGACCCAACATTTTGACACTGGGTCCTACATTGCACCACAGAATTATTTGGTAGTCTTCAGATTTCATAATGCCATGCACACAATCAGGACATTCAGTGCCTAAAGCAGCAAAGCAACCCCAAAACATCAGTGAACATCCACCATATTTGACTCTAGGGACTGTATTTTTTTATTTAAAAGCCTAATTTATTTTTCTGAAAACAGTAGAAGGTTGGGCTTTACCAAAAAGCTGTAATTTTGTTTAGTCTGTACACAGCACATTTTCCAAAAGGATTTTGACTTTCTCAGGTAAATTTTGGAAAACTCCAATCTGGATTTTTTATGTTTCTGTGTCAGCAGTGGGGTCTTCTACCATAGCGTCCCTTTTTATTCAAATGTTGACGTATATTCAGAGCTGTTACATTTGTACCCTTTGCCTGAAGGTCAGCTTGAATTTGTATGGAAGTTGATTGAGGTTCTTTATCCACCATTCGAAACAATCCTTTGTTACAATCTTTGATAAATTTTTCTCTTTCGTCCACGTCCAGGGAGATTAGCTATAGTGTCATGGGCTGTAAACTTCTTGACAATGTTGCGCACAGTGAACAGAGGAACATTAAGATCTCTGGAGATGGACTTGTAACCTTGAGATTGTCCATGCTTTTCCACAATTTTTGTTCTCAAATCCTCAGACAATTATTTGCTGCTCTTTCTCTTCTCCATGCTCAGTGTGGCACACAGAGACACACAACAGAAAGGTAATTTTTTTTTAACATTTTAACTGGTTGCCGTTGTGATGTCTATATTGTCAACACCTGTTAATTGATACAGGTGAGTTCAATCACAAATAACAGGAGCGTCACAAACTTGGAATGCAATTATTTCTTACAATTTTGAGAAGGTTACAATAATTTTGTCCAGTCCATTTTTGGAGTTTTGCGTGGAATGTATCAGATTTGGCTTTTTATGCTCCCCTTTTTTGTGTCATACCAATACAAACAAAAGAAATAAACATGAAAATGCCTAAAAAACATTTGTAATTGCAACAATTTTCTGGGCGAAGTGGTGCATTATCTGACAGAAATGCAGGGATGCCAATATTTTTGGCCATGATTGTATATACACATATAAACACATTAATATATATGTAAACACATTAACACATTATATATATATATAAGCGCTTTAGAAAACATGATAAAACCTTTTTATGCAATATTCATATTTAATAAAGATTTTATCTATGAGGCCTACTTATTAAGCCGTCAACTGTGCTGCATTCGCCGGCACCAATACGCTCGCCTGACATCGCCTAACATTGCGGCCGTGGACCTGAATACGCTCTCCATATTTATAAAAAAAGATGTCAAAAAGCCACGCACCAAGTACGGTGCGATGAGCAGCGGACTGTTTTTAACTAACAGTCATCGATCTCGCTGCTATTTGGCTTTTTCCCAACTTTATTTATACCCTGTCACTAAACACCACCACTATACTAAAATGTTTAACCCTTATCCCGCTGCTCCGGGACCCCGCCGCAACTAAAAAAAAATATTAACCCCCATCCCGCTGCTCCTGGAGCCCACCACAACTCTGATAAAGTTATTCACCCCTATCCCGCCGCTCCCGAGCCCACCGCAAATAAATAAAGTTATTAACCCCTATCCCGCCACTCCCCGAGCCCACCGCAACTAAATAAATGTATTAACCCCTAAACCCCTGGCCTCCCACATCACTACCACTTACTAAACCTATTAACCCCTAAACCTAACAACCTGCTAACTGTGCATTAAATATTAACTCATCCCTGTCTTATAATAAATTTAAACTTACCTTTAGAATTAAATTAAACTATATTAAACTATTAATTAACCTACCCTAATTATTATACTAAAATTACATTAAACTATATTAAACTATTAATTAACCTACCCTAACTATTATTCAAAAATTACATTAAACTAAAAATTAAATTAACTATATTATATATTTAAAAACCTAACCCTACTCAAATTATTTAAATCTACTATTAAAAATTACTAAGTTCCAAAAAACTAACAACTAAGTTACACAAAATTAAAACCACTAAGTTACAAAAAATAGAAAACACTGTTACACAAAATTTAAAAAAATTATGAAATATTTTAACCCTTTAGTGACCAGAGCACTTTTCCATTTGTTGACCGTTTGGGACCAAGGCTATTTTTACATTTCTGCGGTGTTTGTGTTTAGCTGTAATTTTCCTCTTACTCATTTACTGTACCCACACATATTATATACCGTTTTTCTCGTCATTAAATGGACTTTCTAAAGATATAATTATTTTCATCATATCTTATAATTTACTATTAAAAAAATTATAAAATATGAGGAAAAAATGGAAAAAAATTTTTTTTCAAACTTTGACCCCCAAAATCTGTTGCACATCTACAACCACCAAAAAACACCCATGCTAAATAGTTTCAAAATTTTGTCCTGAGTTTAGAAATACCCAATGTTTACATGTTCTTTGCATTTTTTGCAAGTTATAGGGCACTAAATAAAAGTAGCACTTTGCTATTTCCAAACCACTTTTTTTCACAATTAGCGCTAGTTACATTGGGACACTGATATCTGTATATATATATATTTATATTTAGAAGACATCCCAAAGTATTGATCTAGGCCCATTTTGGTATATTTCATGCCACCATTTCACCGCCAAATGCGATCAAATAAAAAAAATTGTTCACTTTTTCACAAATTTTTTCACAAACTTTAGGTTTCTCACTGACATTAGTTACAAACAGCTTGTGCAATTAATTTTAGCTTTATTGTAGTGTAGTAAACAACCCCAAGTATTGATCTAGGCCCATTTTGGTATATTTCATGCCACCATTTCACCGCCAAATGCAATCAAATTAAAAAAAACTTTAAATATTTCACAATTTTAGGTTTCTCACTGAAATTATTTACAAACAGCTTGTGCAATTATGGCACAAATTGTTGTAAATGCTTCTCTGGGATCCCCTTTGTTCAGAAATAGCAGACATATATGGCTTTGGCGTTGCTTTTTGGTAGTTAGAAGGTCACTAAATGCTGCTGCGCATCACACGTATATTATGTCTAGCAGTGAAGGAGTTAATTAGGAAGCTTGTAGGGAGCTTGCAGGGTTAATTTTAGCTTTAGTGTAGAGATCAGCCTCCCACCTGACACATCCCACCCCCTGATCCCTCCCAAACAGCTCCCTTCCCTCCCCCAACCCACAATTGTCCCTGCCATCTTAAGTACTGGCAGAAAGTCTGCCAGTGCTAAAATAAAAGTGTTTTGGGGGGTTTTAGGTTTTTGTTTTTTTTTAAATAATTCTTCTGCTGTGTAGGACCCCCCTTAGCCCCCAACCTCCCTGATCCCCCCCCCCCCCCAAACAGCTCTTTAACTCCCCCCCTCTGCCTTTATTGTGCACCATATTGGGTACTGGCAGCTGTCTGCCAGTACCCAATTTGAAAAATAATAATGTATTTTAATTTTTTTATTTTATTAAATATTTTCTTTATTTCTGTAGTGTAGCTGCCCCCCTCTCAACATCCAACCCCCCACCCTCTCCCAGATGCCTTCATTTTAAAATCCCACCCTCCCCAGTCCTCTCTCCCACCCTCCAGATCTACAACATATTGATGCTGTTTTCATAGATCTCACGTGCACGTGCGTGCATGGCTCTCGTGCACGTGCACACACCCGTACAAGATCCCTCCCCCCTCCTCCACCAATGACTGCCCACCCGCCTCCCTGGATGAGCTCCCACCCACCAACGATAACGGCCATCGATAGCCGATGCAAAGAGCGCCACAGAGTGGCTCTCTCTGCATCGGATGGCTAAAAACAGTTATTGCAGGATGCCTCAATATCGAGGCATCACTGCAATAACATGAAAGCAGCTGGAAGCAATCAGGATCGCTTCCACTGCTTTCAAAGACCAACGACATATGGGGTACGTCCTTGGTCGTTAACTGCATTTTTTTGCAGGACGTACCCCATACGTCGTTGGTCGTTAAGGGGTTAAATAATTAAACCTAATCTAAGAGCCCTATAAAAATAAAAAAGCCCTCCCAAAATAAAAAAACTCTAGCCTACAATAAACTGCCAATGGCCTTAAAAGGGCCTTTTGCGGGGCATTGCCCCAAAGAAATCAGCTCTTTTACCTGTAAAAAAAAAAATACCAATACCCCCCCCAACAGTAAAACCCACCACCCACAAAACCAACACCCCCAAATAAAAACCTATCTAAAAAAACAAGCTCCCCATTGCCCTGAAAAGGGCATTTGGATGGGCATTGCCCTTAAAAGGGCATTTAGCTCTTTTTCCGCCCAAAGTCCCTAATCTAAAATTAATACCCACCCAATAAACACTTAAAAAAACCTAACATTAACCCCTGAAGCCAGCAGAAGTCTTCATCCAAGCAGGCCAAAGTCTTCATCCAAGCAGGCAGAAGTCTTCATCCCGAGGGCATCTTCTATCTTTTTCCATCCAGCGCGGAGCGTCTCCATCTTCAAGACATCCGGCGCGGAGCATCCTCTTCTTCCGACGTCTTCTAGAACAATGAAGTTTCCCTTTAAATTATGTCATCCAAGATGGCGTCCCTTACATTCCGATTGGCTGATAGAATTCTATCAGCCAATAGGAATTAAGGTGAAAAAATCCTATTGGCTGTTGCAATCAGCCAATAGGATTGAGCTTGCATTCTATTGGCTATTCCAATCAGGCAATAGAATGCAAGCTCAATACTATTGGCTGATTGGATCAGCCAATAGGATGAAAGCTCAATCCTATTGGCTGATTGCAACAGCCAATAGGATTCTTTCCACCTTAATTCCTAATGGCTGATAGAATTCTAACGGCTAGATTACGAGTTGTGCGTTAGGGTAAAAAAGCAGCGTTAAGAGGTCCTAACGCTGCTTTTTTATGCCCGCTGATATGAGTCTTGAAGGTTTAGGGTCACCGCATCATTCTTTGGCCTTACTGCAAAACGACGTTCGTAAACTTCGCAATGTCTTTTTCCTATGGGACTTCCATAGCGCTGATATTACGAGTCTGTCCTGTGAGGCCAAAAAGTAAACGGTACACCCTACCCTGTCAAGAGTCCTAACGCATTTAAAATTCAGTAGTTATGAGTTTTATGGTACAACGCCGTAGCATAAAACTCATAACTAAAGTGCTAAAAAGTACACTAACACCCATAAAATACCTATTAACCCCTAAACCGAGGCCCTCCCACATCGCAAACACTATAATAAAAATTTTAACCCCTAATCTGCCGCTCCGGACACCGCCGCCACCTACATTATATGTATTAACCTCTAATCTGCTGACCCCAACATCGCCAACACCTACATTATATTTATTAACCCCTAATCTGCCACCTCCAACGTCGCCGCCACTATAATAAACATATTAACCCATAAACCGCCGCACTCCCGCCTCGTAAACATTAGTTAAATATCATTAACCCCTAATCTGCTGACCCTTACATCGCCGCCACCTACCTACATTTATTAACCCCTAATCTGCCGCCCCCAATGTCGCCGCCACTATATTAAAGTTATTAACCCGTAAACCTAAGTCTAACCCTAAACCTAACACCCCCTAACTTAAATAGAATTTAAATAAATCTAAATAAATATTACTATCATTAACTAAATTATTCCTACTTAAAACTAAATACTTACCTGTAAAACAAACCCTAAAATAGCTACAAAATAACTAATAGTTACATTGTAGCTAGCTTAGGATTTATTTTTATTTTACAGGCAAGTTTGTATTTATTTTAACTAGGTAGAATAGTTATTAAATAGTTATCAACTATTTAATAACTACCTAGTTAAAATAAAGACAAATTTACCTGTAAAATAAAACCTAACCTACGTTACACTAACACCTAACACTACACTATAATTAAATAAATTAACTAAATTAAATACAATTACCTAAATTAAATTAGCTAAAGTACAAAAAACCCCACTAAATTACAGAAAATAATAAGCAAATTACAGAAATTTAAACTAATTACACCTAATCTAATAGCCCTATTAAAATAAAAAAGTGCCTCCAAAATAAAAAAAAACCCTAGCCTAAACTAAACTACCAATAGCCCTTAAAAGGGCCTTTTGCTGGGCATTGCCCCAAAGTAATCAGCTCTTTTACCTGTAAAAAAAAATACAAACAACCCCCCCCCATCAGTAAAACCCACCACCCACACAACCAACCACCCAAATAAAATACTAGCTAAAAGAACCTAAACTCCCCATTGCCTTGAAAAGGGCATTTGGATGGGCTTTCAAAGACCAACGACATATGGGGTACGTCCTTGGTCGTTAGCTGCATTTTTTTGCAGGACGTACCCCATACGTCGTTGGTCGTTAAGGGGTTAAATAATTAAACCTAATCTAAGAGCCCTATGAAAATAAAAAAGCCCCCCCAAAATAAAAAAAACTCTAGCCTACAATAAACTGCCAATGGCCTTAAAAGGGCCTTTTGCGGGGCATTGCCCCAAAGAAATCGGCTCTTTTACCTGTAAAAAAAAATACCAATACCCCCCCCAACAGTAAAACCCACCACCCACAAAACCAACACCCCCAAATAAAAACCTATCTAAAAAAAACAAGCTCCCCATTGCCCTGAAAAGGGCATTTAGATGGGCATTGCCCTTAAAAGGGCATTTAGCTCTTTTTCCGCCCAAAGTCCCTAATCTAAAATTAAAACCCACCCAATAAACACTTAAAAAAACCTAACATTAACCCCTGAAGATCCACTTACAGTTTTTGAAGCCAGCAGAAGTCTTCATCCAAGCAGGCCAAAGTCTTCATCCAAGCAGGCAGAAGTCTTCATCCAGAGGGCATCTTCTATCTTTTTCCATCCAGCGCGGAGCGTCGCCATCTTCAAGACACCCGGCGCGGAGCATCCTCTTCTTCCGACGTCTTCTAGAACAATTAAGTTTCCCTTTAAATGATGTCATCCAAGATGGCGTCCCTTACATTCCGATTGGCTGATAGAATTCTATCAGCCAATAGGAATTAAGGTGAAAAAATCCTATTGGCTGTTGCAATCAGCCAATAGGATTGAGCTTGCATTCTATTGGCTATTCCAATCAGGCAATAGAATGCGAGCTCAATACTATTGGCTGATTGGATCAGCCAATAGGATGAAAGCTCAATCCTATTGGCTGATTGCAACAGCCAATAGGATTCTTTCCACCTTAATTCCTAATGGCTGATAGAATTCTAACGGCTAGATTACGAGTTGTGCGTTAGGGTAAAAAAGCAGCGTTAAGAGGTCCTAACGCTGCTTTTTTATGCCCGCTGATATGAGTCTTGAAGGTTTAGGGTCACCGCATCATTCTTTGGCCTTACTGCAAAACGACGTTCGTAAACTTCGCAATGTCTTTTTCCTATGGGACTTCCATAGCGCTGATATTACGAGTCTGTCCTGTGAGGCCAAAAAGTAAACGGTACACCCTACCCTGTCAAGAGTCCTAACGCATTTAAAATTCAGTAGTTATGAGTTTTATGGTACAACGCCGTAGCATAAAACTCATAACTAAAGTGCTAAAAAGTACACTAACACCCATAAAATACCTATTAACCCCTAAACCGAGGCCCTCCCACATCGCAAACACTATAATAAAAATTTTAACCCCTAATCTGCCGCTCCGGACACCGCCGCCACCTACATTATATGTATTAACCTCTAATCTGCTGACCCCAACATCGCCGACACCTACATTATATTTATTAACCCCTAATCTGCCAGCTCCAACGTCGCCGCCACTATAATAAACATATTAACCCATAAACCGCCGCACTCCCGCCTCGTAAACATTAGTTAAATATCATTAACCCCTAATCTGCTGACCCTTACATCGCCGCCACCTACCTACATTTATTAACCCCTAATCTGCCGCCCCCAATGTCGCCGCCACTATATTAAAGTTATTAACCCGTAAACCTAAGTCTAACCCTAAACCTAACACCCCCTAACTTAAATAGAATTTAAATAAATCTAAATAAATATTACTATCATTAACTAAATTATTCCTACTTAAAACTAAATACTTACCTGTAAAACAAACCCTAAAATAGCTACAAAATAACTAATAGTTACATTGTAGCTAGCTTAGGATTTATTTTTATTTTACAGGCAAGTTTGTATTTATTTTAACTAGGTAGAATAGTTATTAAATAGTTATCAACTATTTAATAACTACCTAGTTAAAATAAAGACAAATTTACCTGTAAAATAAAACCTAACCTACGTTACACTAACACCTAACACTACACTATAATTAAATAAATTAACTAAATTAAATACAATTACCTAAATTAAATTAGCTAAAGTACAAAAAACCCCACTAAATTACAGAAAATAATAAGCAAATTACAGAAATTTAAACTAATTACACCTAATCTAATAGCCCTATTAAAATAAAAAAGTGCCTCCAAAATAAAAAAAAACCCTAGCCTAAACTAAACTACCAATAGCCCTTAAAAGGGCCTTTTGCTGGGCATTGCCCCAAAGTAATCAGCTCTTTTACCTGTAAAAAAAAATACAAACAACCCCCCCCCATCAGTAAAACCCACCACCCACACAACCAACCACCCAAATAAAATACTAGCTAAAAGAACCTAAACTCCCCATTGCCTTGAAAAGGGCATTTGGATGGGCAATGCCCTTAAAAGGGCAGTTCGCTCTTTTGCCGCCCAAACCCTAATCTAAAAAATAAAACCCACCCAATACACCCTTAAAAAAAATCTAGCACGTCTTCATCCAAGCCGGGCGAAGTGGTCCCCCAGACGGACAGATGTCTTCATCCAAGTCAGGCAGAAGTGGTCCTCCAGACGGGCAGAAGTCTTCATCCAGACGGCATCTTCTATCTTCATCCATCCAGCGCGGAGCGGTTTTTTTTTTATTTTGGGGGGGCTTTTTTTATTTTAATAGGGCTATTAGATTAGGTGTAATTAGTTTAAATTTCTGTAATTTGTTTATTATTTTCTGTAATTTAGTGGGGGGGTTTTGTTTTTTTTGTACTTTAGCTAATTTAATTTAATGTAGGTAATTGTATTTAATTTAGTTAATTTATTTAATTATAGTGTAGTGTTAGGTGTTAGTGTAACTTAGTTTAGGTTTTATTTTACAGGTAAATTTCTCTTTAATTTAACTAGGTAGCTATTAAATAGTTAATAACTATTTAATAACTATTCTACCTAGTTAAAATAAATACAAACTTGCCTGTAAAATAAAAATAAATCCTAAGCTAGCTACAATGTAACAATTAGTTATATTGTAGCTATCTTACGGTTTATTTTACAGCTAAGTATTTAGTTTTAAATAGGAATAATATAGTTAATGATAGTAATATTTATTTAGATTTGTTTAAATTATATTTAAGTTAGGGGGTGTTAGGTTTAGGGTTAGACTAAAGGGGTTAATAACTTTAATATAGTGGCGGCGACGTTGGGGTCGGCAGATTAGCGCTGCAGAATCTGTTGGCGCTCTACAAATAACCGATAATAATAATAATAATAATAATAATAATAATAAATGTAGGTAGGTGGCGGCGATGTTAGGGCCGGCAGATTAGGGATTAATAATATTTAACTAATGTTTGCGAGGAGGGATTGTGGCGGTTTAGGGGTTAATATATTTATTATAGTGGCGGCTACGTTGGGGGCAGCAGATTTGGGGTTAATAAGTGTAGGTAGGTGGCGGCGACATTGGGGGCGGCAGATTAAGGTTTAATAAATATAATGTAGGTGTTGGCGATGTTGGGGGCAGCAGATTAGGGGTTCATAAGTATAATGTAGGTGGCGGTGGTGTTGGGGGCGGCAGATTAGGGGTTAATAAGTGTAAGATTAGGGGTGTTTAGACTCGGGTTCATGTTATGGTGTTAGGTGTAAACATAAATGTTATTTCCCTATAGGAATCAATGGGGCTGCATTAGTGAGTTTTGCGCTCCTTTTTAGCAGGTAAGTTTGTTATTTTTTGTAACTTAGTTGTTAGTTTTTTGTAATTTAGTAATTTTTAATAGTAGATTTAAGTAACTTGAGTAGGGTTAGGTTTTTAGAAATGTTATATAGTTAATTAAATTTTTAGTTTAATGTAATTTTAATATAATAGTTAGGGTAGACTAATTATTAGTTTAATAAAGTTTAATTTAATTTTAGTATAATAGTTAGGGTAGGTTAATTAATAGTTTAATATAGTTTAATTTAATTTTAGTATAATAGTTAGGGTAGATTAATTATTAGTTTAATATAGTTTATTTTAATTCGAAAGGTAATTTTAAATTTATTATAAAATAGGGATGAGTTAATATTTAATATAAAGTTAGCGGGTTGTTAGGTTTAGGGGATAATAGCTTAATTTAGTAAGTGGTAGTGATATGGGAGGCCAGAGGTTTAGGGGTTAATACATTTATTTAGTTGCGTAGGACTCCGGGAGTGGCGGTATAGGCATTAATAATTTTATTACAGTTGCGGCAAGGTTCCGGGAGCGGCGGGATAGGGGTTAATAACTTTATGTAAGTGGCGGCGATGTTGGGGCGGCAGATTAGGGGTGTTTAGACTTGGGGTTATGTTAGAGTGTTAGGTGTAAACGTAACTTTTATTCTAGCATAGAAATCAATGGGGTATTGGGCAGCAGCGAACATGAGCTTTTGATGATCACTGTCTTTAAAGCAGTGCTTTCCAAACTGTGTGTCGTGACACATTAGTGTGTCAGAAGCAGTGTGTAGGTGTGTCCCTGCTTCAGCACAAATTTTTTTGAATCTTGTTTTTAAAAATTTTTGGTTTCCGACTTTCAGCCTGCCTGCTACGGTGGGTCACAGATCATCTTAACCTATTGGCACAGCTCAGTGGGAACTGAAACTATTCCCATTGGTGGCTCGTGACTGCACGTGTAGTCTCTTTAATCGGTTCGTAACTGCACGTGTAGTCAGTGAGTCGGACAGCAGTGTGTTTGCAGCGTGGGCAGTAGTCAGCCGGACTCACAGAGCTCTAAGGGTGGCAACTTAAAAGCTGAGCTGAAGTCAGAAGTCAAAGTATTTTTTTTGCAGCTATCTTTCAGTAGTATATTGCTGCTCCTGCTCTTGATATATGGATAGGAAGTGGAAGCCTAAAAATGCGAGTATCTTTATCTAATATTCCACCAAATATTCAGAAACTGTGTTCATCCCATCAACCTCATATACATCCCATTAAATTAGTATGTAGCTATTGGTGTTAGTAAACTTTTTTTAATTCTTGCACATACATACTGTTACTTGCAAATACATTTTGTTATTATATAATTTATGTATGTGTCCGTATCTCTTAAAACAAGTTAGTTTAACCTCCTGTTTGCTAGTACAACTGAATTACTGTGTTGCAAAATGATGTAGGTCTAAAAAGTGTTTTACCAACATGAAAAGTTTGGAAAGCTCTGCCTTAAAGGGACATGAAACCCAAAATGTTTCAGGATTCAGATAGAAAAGACCATTTTAAACAACATTCCAATGTACATCTATTATCTAATTTGGGTTCCATGTCCCTTTAACCTCTCATCCACACAAACAACTGATACTATATGACTATATGTGAATATTAAAGGGACATAAAACCCACATTTTTATTTCATGATTCAGACAGAGCATACACTTTTAAACAAATTTACACATTCCTTTTGCTATCTAATTTGTATCTTTCTCACAGGGGCATATCTATCAAGCTCTGTACGGAGCTTGAAGCCCTGTGTTTCTGGCGAGCCTTCAGGCTCGCCAGAAACACCAGTTTTGAAGCAGCAGTCTAAAGACAGGTTGATTGACACCCCCCTGCTGGTGGCCGATTGGCCGCAAATCTGCAGGGGCGGCATTGCACCAGCAGCTCACAAAAGCTGCTGGTGCAATGCTGAATACGGAGAGCGTATTGCTCTCCGCATTCAGAGAAGTCTGGCGGACCTGATCCGCACTGTCGGATCAGGTTCGCCAGACCTTTGATAAATATCCCCCTTACTATGTCTTAGGCTTAAGAGCCACAATGCACTACTGGGATCTAGCTGCTGATTGGTAACTGCTTATATATGTCTCTTGTCTTTGGCCCACCTGATGTTTTCTGCTAAGTTCCAGTAGTGCATTGCTGCTCCTTCAACAAAGGATACCAAAAAAATTAAACAAATTTGATAATACATAGTAGATGAGGTTGAAAAAAGACCGAAGTCCATCGAGTTCAACCTATACAAATCTAAAATACTTAATAATCCCACTAAAAGGTGACCCATTTAATACTAGCATTCATATCTATGAATTTTATTTATAGACAGAAATGTATCCAAACAAATTTTAAATGTATCTAGGGTATTGGCATTCACCACCTCCTTTGGTAATGAGTTCCACAATTTTATTGCTCTTACAGTGAAAAAACGTTTCCGTTGCAGGAGATTAAATCTCCTTTCCTCCAACCTTAAATTGTGACCTCTTGTCACAAACAATTTTCTTGGAATAAACAGAGCTTCTGCCATCTCTGTATATGGGCCTTGAATATATTTATATAATGTAATCATGTCACCTCTCAAGCACCTTTTTTCTAAGGAAAACTGACCTAGTTTGGCTAGACTCTCCTCATATCTTAAATTCTTCAATCCTCTTATTAGCTTTGTGGCCCTGCAATATTTTTTTGGTGATTGGTCCCCAGAACTGCACTCCATACTCAAGGTGAGGTCTTACCAGGGCTTTATTAAGTGACAGAATTATGCTTTCCTCCCTTGAATCAATGCCTCTTTTAATACATGCTAGTATCTTATTAGTCTTTGAAGCCGCTGCCCTGCATTGTGCACCCATCTTTAGCTTGTTATCTATTACTACCCCCAAATCCCTTTCCTCCTGTGTTTGTAATGCACCATTTTAATAATACACTGCCTACTTATTTTTACTTCCAAAATGTAGAACCTTGCATTTTTCCGTATTAAATCTCATTTTCCATTTACCTGTCCACACTTCTAATTTGTGCAGGTCCTTTTGTAATGAAAGTTCATCCTGCTTTGACCTAATGACCTTACTTAACTTAGTATCATCTGCAAAAATAGAGATGTTGCTATTTAATTCTTGCTCCAAGTCGTTTATAAAAATATTAAAAAGAACAGGGCCCAGTACTGATCCCTGGGGGACTCCACTGATTACATTTGTCCAATCTGAGTATAATCCATTTACTACTAATCGTTGCTCCCTATCTTTTATCCAGTTATTTATCCATGAGCTAACATTTTCAGCTATTCACAGTCCCTTAATTGTGTGCATTAATCTCTTATGTGGCACTGTATCAAACATCTTTGCAAAATCTAACTATATCACATCAACTGATTCCCCTTTATCTATATTTTTACTTACTTTCTCATAGAATCTGTTAGTTTGACATGATCTATTTCTCATAAAACCATGCTGATTAGAACTTACAATCTTGTTTACACGACTATACTCATCAATATAATCCCTTATAATCCCTTCAAATATCTTCCCCACTATTGAAGTCAAACTAACTGGTCTATAGCTTCCTGGATCATCCCTACTTCCCTTTTTGAAGAGTGGCACCACATCAGCTTTACACCAATCCTTGGGTACCATGCCTGAGGATAATGAGTCTTGAAAAATTAAGAGTAGAGGTTTGTCTATAACAGTGCTAAATTCCCTTAAACACCCTTGGGTGTATTCCATCTAAGCCTGGATTTGTATTTACCTTAATATTATCCAATTTGTTCCTGATATCCTCTATCATGTCATGTTCTATGTTGTTCCAAAGTATCATCCAATGGTTCCTCTCTTGTGTATACTGAAGAAAAAAACTGGTTTAGTTGGAGGGGCATGGCCGGCGGGAGAGACCAAAACAGAGGAAGGAAGGAAAGAAAGAAAGCATGCAGAAGAGGGGGGAAGAGCAAAAGAGGGAGAGAGAGTGCAAAAGAGTGGGAGAGAAAGAGGGGGAGAGAGAACTCAAAACAGAGGGGGGAGAGAGAGCACAAAAGAGAAGGGGGAGACAGAGTGCAAAAGAGGGAGAGAGAGAGCAAAAGAGGGAGAGAGAGAGCGCAAAGAGAGGGGGAGAGAGCACAAAAGAGAGGGGGAAAGAGCGCAAAAAAGAGGGGGAGAGAGCACAAAAAAGAGGGGGAGAGAGCACAAAAAAGAGGGGGAGAGAGCGCAAAAAAGAGGGGGAGAGAGCGCAAAAAAGAGGGGGGAGAGAGAGAGCTCAAAAGAGAGGGGGGGGAGAGGGAGCTCAAAAGAGAGAGGGGGAGAGAGAGCTCAAAAGAGAGGGGGGGAGAGAGAGTTTAAAAGAGAGGGGGGAGAGAGAGTGCACAAAAGAGGGGGAGAGAGTGCAAAAGAGAGGGGGTAAGAGCGCAAAAGAGGGGAAGAGAGAGTGCAAAAGAGGGGAAGAGAGAGCAAAAGAGAGGGGGAGAGAGAGAGCAAAAGAGTGGGGGAGAGAGAGCAAAAGAGAGGGGGAGAGAGAGCAAAAGAGAGGGGGGGAGAGAGAGAGCGCAAAAGAGGGGCAAGAGAGGGCAAAAGAGGGGGGAGAGAGAGCAAAAGAGGGGGGGAGAGAGAGAGCAAAAGAGGGGGGAGAGAGCAAAATAAGGGAGAGAGAGAGAAAAAGAGGGCGCAAGAGAGAGCAAGAGGGGGAGAGAGCAGATGAGGGGGGGAAGAGAGAGAGCGAGCAAAAGAGGGGAGAGAGAGCAAAAGAGGTGGGAGAGAGAGAGCAAAAGAGGGGGGAGAGAGAGCACAAGAGGGGAGAGAGAGAGAGCAAAAGAGGGGGGAGAGTGCAAAATAATGGGGAGAGAGAGAACTCAAAAGAGAGGGGGGGAGAGAGAGCACAAGAGGGGAGAGAGCAAAAAAGGGGAGAGAGAGCGCAAAAAAGAGGGGGGAGAGAGAGAGCTCAAAAGAGAGGGGGGGAGAGGGAGCTCAAAAGAGAGGGGGGGAGAGAGAGCTCAAAAGAGAGGGGGGGAGAGAGAGTTTAAAAGAGAGGGGGGAGAGAGTGCACAAAAGAGGGGGAGAGAGTGCAAAAGAGAGGGGGTGAGAGCGCAAAAGAGGGGAAGAGAGAGTGCAAAAGAGGGGAAGAGAGAGCAAAAGAGAGGGGGAGAGAGAGAGCAAAAGAGTGGGGGAGAGAGAGCAAAAGAGAGGGGGAGAGAGAGCAAAAGAGAGGGGGGGAGAGAGAGAGCGCAAAAGAGGGGCAAGAGAGGGCAAAAGAGGGGGGAGAGAGAGCAAAAGAAGGGGGGAGAGAGAGAGCAAAAGAGGGGGGAGAGAGCAAAATAAGGGAGAGAGAGAGAAAAAGAGGGCGCAAGAGAGAGCAAGAGGGGGAGAGAGCAGATGAGGGGGGAAGAGAGAGAGCGAGCAAAAGAGGGGAGAGAGAGAAAAAGAGGTGGGAGAGAGAGAGCAAAAGAGGGGGGAGAGAGAGCACAAGAGGGGAGAGAGAGAGAGCAAAAGAGGGGGGAGAGTGCAAAATAATGGGGAGAGAGAGAACTCAAAAGAGAGGGGGGAGAGAGAGCATAAGAGGGGAGAGAGCAAAAAAGGGGAGAGAGAGAGAGCAAAAGAGGGGGGAGAGTGCAAAATAATGGGGAGAGAGAGAACTCAAAAGAGAGGGGGGAGAGAGAGAGAGCAAGGGTTGGAACCGCGGTACCTAACAATTTGGCCCGTGTCCACGGGCTTTAGGACTAGTTTAATATAATTTGCTCTGTGAATCATGAAAGAATTATAATGGGATTTCATTAACTTTAAATCTAATTTAGCCTCCTTAACAGATTTGACTGGTGATTACCCTTGCAATGATTCAAGAATAAACCAACTTCTAGCTGATCTACCCATGGGTGCCTACAAGGCTTTATCGTGGCATATTGATATCCCAAACTACTTTAACAGTGTCAAAATCTGTCTAATCCTTCATCTTGTTATAGAGTTCTATATACGACTCATATTCTAAACACATTTCCACCAGTTGCTTTAGACACACAGTTATTTTCTATTTATCACAAGTTTCTATACTTTCATCTTTATATTTTAGGTCACATTTAGGGCAAACTTTTTATTTACTGTTAAAAATATGTTAATGCTTAATAACTAATGAGCTAATATTTTTGGCATCCTCTGAGAGACAAGTTGACTTAGTATTGCCAGTTACTTAGTATAAAAAATTAAAGGGACAGTAAAGTCAAAATGAATCATTCATTATCCAGATAGAGCATGCAATTTTAAAAAAACGTCAAATGTATTTATTTTAGCTAATTGTATTCATTCTCTTTGTTTCCTTTGTTCATCATATCCAGGTAGGCTTCAGAGCAGAAATGGCTTAGCTGCTGATGGTTTGTTAGCTGCTGATGGTTGGTTGTACATCTATGCCGTTCTTCATTCGCTCACTCACTCCTTAAGCAATCGATACAAAGAGAATGAAGCAGATTTAATTACAGATGTTAATTAGAAAGTGGTTTAAAATTATATGCTCTATCTTAATCATGAAATGAAAAAATTGATTTCATGTCCCTTTAATTTCCTATTTTTGACACACTGTTTTCTTATTATAAAAGTACAACGCATTTTTTAAAGAGACATAAGTGAAAATAAACTTTTATGATTCAGAGAGAGCATGCAGTTTTAAGACACTTTCAAATTTACATCCATTATCAAATTTTGCACAGTCTTTTTATGTTCACACAAGATCCTACTGAGCATGTGCACAAGCTCACAGGGTATTTATATACTAGTCTGTGATTTGCGGGTGTCTCTCACATGATACAAGGAGTCAGAAAATGGGTGAAAACATAAATTTGCCAGAAAAAAAACTACTGCTTATTTAAAATTCAGAGTATGGCCTCTAGTTATCAAGCCGTCAACCTCAAATACGCTGGAATTCTGCAGCGTATTTGTGGCGAGGCTGATTCGCCATAGTTATCAAGCCCTACAGCCCGGCAGAAGTAGAATTTAGTGACGTAGCATACGATCCGCCGGACTCAGTCGACACAGATCGATGGTTACGTCACTCCAGATGTTCCGAATGCAAGTTCGGCACAATCTGACTACTTTTGCTAGTTATCAAAGAACTAGCAGGTACGCTCGCCACTATTCCGGGCCAGCATACGTGGTTTTCAATCCGCCACTCTGGAGGCAACGGATGCCATAGGAATCAATGGGAGTCTGACAGCAGCGAAAGCTCATGTTCACTGCTGCCCGATATCCCATTGATTTCTATGGGAAGTGTCTGCACCTAACACCCTAACATGTACCCCGAGTCTAAACACCCCTAATCTGCCCCCTCCCTACACCGCCGCCACCTACTTTATACTTATTAAGCCCTAATCTGCCGCCCCGCCACCGCCGCCACCTACATTATACATATTAACCCCTAAACCACCACTCCCAGACCCCGCCGCCACCTACATTATACTTATTAACCCCTAATCTGCCACCCCCTATACCGCCGCCACCTACATAAAGTTATTAACCCCTATCCTGCTGATCCCGGACCCCGCCGCAAATAAATTAATTGTTTAACCCCTAAACCGCCGCACCCGGAGCCCTCCGCCACCTACATTACATTTATTAACCCTTATCCTGCCCCCCTACACTGCCTCCACCTATAGTACATTGATTAACCCCTAATCTACCCCCCCCCCTACACCACCGCTACTATATTAAATTAATTAACCCAAAAACCTAAGTCTAACCCTAACCCTAACACCCCCCTAACTTAAATATTATTTAAATTAATCTAAATAAATATTCCTATCATTAAATAAATTAATCCTATTTAAAACTAAATACTTACCTATAAAATAAACCGTAATATAGCTACAATATAATTAATAATTACATTGTAGCTATGTTAGGGTTTATTTTTATTTTACAGGCAACTTTGTATTTATTTTAACTAGGTACAATAGCTATTAGATAGTTAATAACTATTTAATAGCTACCTAGTTAAAATAATAACAAAATTACCTGTAAAATAAATCCTAACCTAAGTTACAAATACACCTAACACTACACTATCAATAAATTAATTAAATTAATTAACTACAATGATCTAAAATAAAATACAATTAAATAAACTAAACTATAGTACAAAAAAAATAACACTAAATTACAAAAAAATAAAAAAATATTACAAGAATTTAAATCTAATTACACCTAATCTAAGCCCCCTAATAAAATAAAAAAGCCCCCCAAAATAATAAAATTCCCTACCCTAAACTAAATTACAAAAGTAATCAGCTCTTTTACCAGCCCTTAAAAGAGATTTTTGTGGGGCATTGCCCCAAAGTAATCAGCTCTTTTATCTGTAAAAAGAAAGCAATACAATACCCCCCCAACATTACAACCCACCACCCACACACCCCTACTCTAAAACCCACCCGATCCCCCCTGAAATAAACCTAACACTACCCCATTGAAGATCACCCTACCTTGAGCCGTCTTCACCCAACCGAGCCGAATTCTTCATCCGATGCGGGCACAAGTGGTCCTCCAGCAGGGCAGAAGTCTTCATCCGATCGGTGCAAAAGAGGTCTTCCATCCGGCAGAAATCTTCATCCAAGTGGCATCTTCTATCTTCATCCTTCCGGCGATGAGCGGCTTCATCTTGAAGACCTCCGGCGCGGAACATCCATCTCTGCCGACGACTACCCGATTAATGACTGGTCCTTTAAATGACGTCATCCAGGATTCTATCAGCCAATCGGAATTAAGGTAGGAAAAATCCGATTGGCTGATAGGATTCTATCAGCCAATCGGAATTAAGGTAGGAAAAATCCGATTGGGTGATGTAATCAGCCAATAGAATTGACGTTGCATTCTATTGGCTGATCCAATCAGCCAATCGGATTGAACTTCAATCCAATTGGCTGATTACACCAGCCAATTGGATTTTTCCTACCTTAATTCCGATTGGCTGATAGAATCCTATCAGCCAATCGAAATTCGAGGGATGCCATCTTGGATGACGTCACTTAAAGGACTAGTCATTCGTCGGGCAGTCGTCGGCAGAGATGGATGTTCCGCGCCGGAGGTCTTAAAGATGGAGCCGCTCATTGCCGGAAGGATGAAGATAGAAGATGCCGCTTGGATGAAGATTTCTGCCGGATGGAGGACCTCTTCTGTGCCAATCGGAAGAAGACTTCTGCCCGGCTGGAGGACCACTTGTGCCCGCATCGGATGAAGAGTTCAGCCCGGTTGGGTGAAGACGGCTCAAGGGAGGGTGATTTTCAATGGGGTAGTGTTAGGTTTATTTAAGGGGGGATCGGGTGGGTTTTAGAGTAGGGGTGTGTGAGTGGTGGGTTGTAATGTTGGGGGGATTGTATTGCTTATTTTTACAGGTAAAAGAGCTGATTACTTTGGGGCAATGCCCCCCAAAAAAGCCCTTTTAAGGGCTGGTAAAAGAGCTGATTACTTTTGTAATTTAGTTTAGGGTAGGGAATTTTATTATTTTGGTGGGCTTTTTTATTTTATTAGGGGGCTTAGATTAGGTGTAATTAGATTAAAATTCTTGTAATATTTTTATTTTTTTGTAATTTAGAGTTTGTTTTTTTTGTACTATAGTTTAGTTTATTTAATTGTATTTTATTTTAGATCATTGTAGTTAATTAATTTAATTAATTTATTGATAGTGTAGTGTTAGGTGTATTTGTAAATTAGGTTAGGATTTATTTTACAGGTAATTTTGTAATTATTTTAACTAGGTAGCTATTAAATAGTTATTAACTATTTAACTACTATTGTACTTAGTTAAAATAAATACAAAGTTGTCTGTAAAATAAAAATAAAACCTAAAATAGCTACAATATAATTATTAATTATATTGTAGCTATCTTAGGGTTTATTTTATAGGTCAGTATTTAGTTTTAAATAGGATTAATTTATTTAATGATAGGAATATTTATTTAGATTAATTTAAATAATATTTAAGTTAGGGGGATGTTAGGGTTAGGGTTAGACTTAGGTTTTGGGGTTAATTCATTAAATATAGTGGCGGCGGTGTAGGGGGGTAGATTAGGGGTTAATCAATGTACTGTAGGTGGCGGCGGTATAGGGGGGGTAGGATAGGGGTTAATAAATGTAATGTAGGTGGCGGAGGGCTCCGGGTGCGGCGGTTTAGGGGTTAAACAATTAATTTATTTGCGGCGGGGTCTGGGATCGGCAGGATAAGGGATAATAACTTTATGTAGGTGGCAGTGGTATAGGGGGCGGCAGATTAGGGGTTAATAGGTATAATGTAGGTGGCGGCGGGGTCGGGAGCGGCGGTTTAGGGGTTCATTTATTTATTATAGTGGCGGCGGGATCCGGGGGCGGCGGTTTAGGAGGAAAAACTGTATAGTATAGTGTGGGTGCTTAGTGACAGGCTAGCAAGAAAGCTGCAAAGAAGCCGATGAGCAACGAGATCGATGACTGTTAGTTAACAACAGTCCGCTGCTCATCGCTCCGTACTTGGTGCGTGGCTTCTTGACAGTTTTCTTGATAACTTTGATGAACGTATTCAGATCTGTGGCGGCGATGTTAGGCGGCCTATATGTTAAATCATTGTCTTTTTATTATGCATTTGTTAATTATACAATTATACTGCATTGAGTGGTCCTTAACGTATCTTACTATCTTAAAATGTCTAATAAAACCAAATCCTCTCCTTGCACCATTTATATAACCAAGTATAAAAATTATTATGTTTGCTTCCTCCTTGCTTCCTGCCCAAACAAATAGCAAAATAGCAGAAAATGCTACAGATATGGCCACATAACGTTTATGCACAGGAGCAGGACAGATTATTAGCTTGGATACATTTTAAACATAATTATATAGTTTTATTTTAGTATAAGCTCAATATAAGTGGAATATGTTTATTATAATAACAAAATGAAATGCATAGTTATGCTTTTTTATATGTTGTGTAGCAGATACTGGGCAACAAATAAATCTAGGAAATGAATATTGTCCGACCTTCCCAGCAATTGAACAAATTAGAAAATTAGTTACTTATTTTTCCAAAACCTATGTTTAAGTTGAACAAAGCCTTGTAAAGTTTATGAGGGATACACACACTATATATATATATATATATATATATATATATATATATATATATTATGTATATATGTGTGTGTGTATAAAGTATACCTTTGCCTACCTATTCCATTTAAAATGCTTTAGAATGTATGTTTACTGTACTATCTCTTTAAAATTTCTGCTGATAATCCTGTAGATAGAGAACATGTAGCATGTAACTGGGTATTGGACTACCTTGTAACTACTATGCTATAATCATGCTCTATTTTTTTCTCTCTCATTTAATCAAAGAAATAGAAACCAATAATAAACTTTTATCTGTCATTACATTTTACTGTATCTGTATGTACCTGATAGAGAGCAACTGTTGCCTTAAACAGATGTTTAATATAGTCATAATTTTATTGTATGTGTGTGTGGGAAGAGCATTATCCAATATCTGCCAGTAGATGGAGACATATTACAATGTCTTCAAACAATAGCTACTATGGATCATACCTAGGACCACTAGTTAACGTCCTAATCCTTTGGTGATGGGCTTTGTTCATTTCTTAATTTAAAATGCTTAGACTGCATTGAACAGAGCTCAACATTTATATTAGTATGTGATTTATTTTCTCCTTATTAGATATGTTTTATTTTGGCTGCATTCTCTTATTGATATTTTCAAAGACCTTGACATTTAAACACTAGTTTATATAAAGTAAATTTTAAAGGCACTTTCCAGCTCTAACTTATCTTGGACTATACAGCCCCTAGAATAATTTGCTATTGAATGTTCCATTAAAGTCCATAGAAGACCAAACAGTTTAAAAAACAAATATTTGTTTTGTTAGTCATTAATAATTGGTGTTTTCAAGTAAAATTTAACAGACAAATTTAGCAATTGATACCATAGTATCATTTTAATATATGCTCAAAATAATAATACAGAAAATATAAATCACAAAGCATGATAAAAAAATAATCTTTAATTGTGTGTCTTGTTTTGTAATTCAAAACAAACCACGGTCTATCCCTAAAACATGTCCCATTGTCTAGATTTTCATATTATGATGATAAAGAAATAGATAGACAGAGGAAGTATAAAGCACTATAATCTGTATAAAAATGTGCAAAAGCTACTGTTTATCTGGCAATAAAATGAGTGTCAGGGGCAGCATAATGCTGATACTTTATGAGCTGCAGGTCTTCAGTTTACTTCAAACATGTAAAGTAACAGACATAATGCAATAGGGTATATAAAACTGGAAATTTACCTGAGAAAGTGACTGTTTTGGCTTGGTTAGCTTTAAAGGGGCAGTCTGGTCAAAATGAAACATTCATGATTCAGATAGGGTATGCAATTTTAAGCAACTTTCCAATTTACTTTTATCATCAAATTTGCTTTGTTCTCGGTTGAGAAATGGCGATCGCTATGACGCAATGTCTATGGGGACAAGAAAGCTATGTAAAAACCTAACACCCTAACATAAACCCCTAGTCTAAATACCCCTAATCCGCTGCCCCCCGATATCGCAGAACCTATTAACACCCAAAACCAATGGCCCCCCACATCGCTACTTTATCCCCCTCATCGCAAATACTATAATAAACCTATTAACTCCTAAACCACTGACCTCCCTCATTGCAACTACTATAATAAACCTATTAACCCCTAAACCGCTGCCCCCACATCGCAACTACTAAAATAAACCTATTAACCCCTAAACCGCCGGCCCCCACATTGCAACACACTAAATTAAACTATTAACCCCTAAACCTAACTCTAGCTAACTTTAAATGAAAGTTACAATAAAACTACCTTAAAATAAATAAAAACTTACCTGTGAACTAAAAAACACTATGAAAAAAACTAACATTACAAAAAAACTCTACCACGAAAAATAAAAAAATCTAAGATTACAAAATATAATTAACGAAAGTATCCAAAATAATAAAAATTAAACCTAATCTAATACACCTATAAAAACAAAAAAGCCACCCCAAAATTAAAACACCCCTAATCCAACAATAAGATACCAATAGCCCTTAAAAGGGCCTTTTGTAGGACATTGCCCTAAATTAAACAGCTCTTTTACATTAAAAAAATTACAAAGTACCCCCTAACAGTAAAACCTCCAATCCAGCCAACCCCCCAAAATAAAAAAAAACTAACTCTAAGCTACCCATTGCCCTTAAAGGGGCATTTGAATTGGCATTGCCCTTAAAAGTGCAATCAGCTCTTTAGTGACCTGACCATTAACAAATAAAAAAATCCTTAATCTAAAAAAAGCCGACCCAAAAAAAACACCTAACACTAAGGTTTTCTTCCAGGCAGCTCCATCTTCATCCAGCGTGGGGACATCTTCTTTCTTCATCCAGAGCAGTCTGCTGAGGCTTAGATACAAGGTAATCACAGAGGTAAAAAGTGTATGCAAAATTGGAGAAAGGATAATAAAGGGAATGTTTATCTTTTAAAACAATAAACCTTTTCAAGTAGACTGTCCCTTTAAGAAAGTTATTCTGGTCCTGTTCTGAGATTGCATCCTACTCCCTTGAAATTACCATCTCCACTCTTCCTTTAGTGGAAGCAAATGTCTTAATCTGTTTCTTAATCTAAAAAATAATCTTTTCTTGTAAAAATATGTATAAGCAATTATCATAAAGACTTCATTATTTTAGAAAGTCAGGGGTTATTTTATTTTTATTTTTTTCTCCCGTATTTCTGTTTCTGTTATTTACAACTTACAAGGCAAAGTTTTTGGGAAGAATGTTTTTTTTATTACCTAAATCTGGTGAAACAAATGCAAGGTGCAATTAACTCTTCTCATGAGAGTGATTTTATATGGGCCAACCTGACAACATAGAGTAACAGAAGGACAGTGTCCCCTTTTTATGGCACAAACCTTAGGTGAGTTAGAGGTGACAATATGACTGAAAGCAAAATAATCCTCATAACATTACAATGTGATTGCTCAGTATGTGTACTGTATAAACATAAAATTATAAGGTATCCTATAACTTCAGCCAGTGCTTGCAAGTTGGTTTATGGCCTGCCATAAAAAGGGGTGGCTACCCTACTTGTCCACCACTCTGGAAGTAGCCTGGCTGCAAGAAAAAAAAAATATTTTGATTTCAGCAAAATAAATTTGTCTTTCTACATTGGAGTCGGCAAACAACAGTGTGTTTGACGATATTTCTGCCATCTCACTGGAACAGAGGCTATTCTGATATAGTTATCAGTTATGTTACATTTCTCCTTTTTATTTTAAAAACTGTTGTTTTGTGTACATGTGTTTGTTAATTCTTTTTTTTATATATAAATGCACAGTGATTCATTTTTGTTCATAATAAATGTTTCTTTATTAAGTTCTTGCCTTTGCCAATTAATATATTATTGATATTTAAACCATGCTCCTAAAGAAACTAATAATAATAATAGAAATACTGTATTTTTTAAATTGATTTTTACCAAATTGTTTTGGGATTTTTAATCTGCTTGTCTTTGTTTTTTCTAGGATTTCAAAATAAATAATCTTGAAGTGGTAGCAGCAAATATTGTTTAGTGAGGGTGGCATTAAACAGGATTTTTGGCATTTTCTGGGTCTAGTATGGCTAGACTGTGATGAACTGGTTAAAGTTGAAATGATTAGCCAGCCCTTTCTGTCATACACTGGTGACTGTTGCAAGTTTGGTTAAACTGTGTATGTCACAACAATCTTGACTAAAGTAGTGCAAATTTATATTTCCTTTATGACTTTTGTCAAAAAGTTACTTTTGATGCCAATATTATTTTCCAGGAGAGAGCAGCACTGTCTTGTCAGGTAACAGCTGTCCATCATTTCCCTTACTCCTACCTTCTTCAGCATCTCAAATGGATTGTATTAAGATATATGCATGTATTTCTATACATATGTATGTCTGTATTTATATGTGTATAAATGTCTGCAAATACATATATACATATATATATATATATATATATACATATAAATACATATATACATATCAAAACACCTGCATATACTGTATATACTGTACATGCAGTGCAATGTATCATGTATACCACATTTGCAGATATACATGAATATGCCACTTTAATGTTATAGGATTTACTCTTGTGATTAGCTGTGCTGCTTTCACAAATGTATTGACATAGTTTGCAGAGAGCTTTGTTGCAGCGCTTGGTTCCATTCTGGGTGTTCTTTTTATTGTGGGGTAGCTTTCTGTGGACCAGTTTCTGTTTTAGGTTGGGTGGTTATCTAAGTGCCAGGATAGGGGTTTTTGGAAAGATTTTTTTGAGTGTGGGATCCTCTAAGAGTAGTGGCTGTAAGTCTTTTATGACTTTTCATATTCAGACTCTGCCCTTAATACCCCACGTGAACACTTGCTACAATACAGGGAGAAGAAAAACATATCACGTATCCCACTAGTTGTCAAATATAACCCTGCTGTAGAAGGAATACGAAAAATCATAAAAGACTTACAGCCACTACTCTTAGAGGATCCCACACTCAAAAAAATCTTTCCAAAATCCCCTATCCTGGCACTCAGACAACCACCCAACCTAAAACAGAAACTGGTCCACTGAAAACTACCCCTTGATAAAAAGAACACCGAGAATGAAACCAAGCACTGCAACAAAGGTCTCTGCAAACTGTCAACACATTTGTGAAAGCAGCACAGCTAATCACAAGAGTAAATCCTATAACATAAAAGGGGCATATTCATGTATATCTGCAAATGTGGTGTACATGATACATTGCACTGCATGCAAATTGGCATGTTATATTGGAGAAACAAGCCAAAAACTGCACCTTCAGATTAACTTACACAGACACTCAATCAAAAACCACTGTGAAACAAAATACTGTACCCCTGTTGGTCACCATTTCACCAAACCTGACCACTCCATCCAAAACCTCAAAATCAAGATTCTCAGAGGCAACTTCAAAAACACCATGGAAAGAAAAACCTTTGAAATGAAAATGATAATGCACTTCAGCTTGCTAAATTCTGGACTAAATGTGGACTCTGGTTTCTACTACTGTAGTCAATTACATTGTATATTCCAAACTCTCTATGCATAGGTACGCAGGTAAGCCCTTTTTGTCCACACTTTTGTCATTATTATTATTCCCCTTTTCTTTCTTTCTTTTCTTTCTCCTTTTTGACTATCTTATACTCCCCTGTATACCTAATTTCCCATCTTTATTCATATTGATTCTATGTTGATATATAACTTTATGTCAGTATATGCTTTGTGTTTTATATTTCCCCTGCCTGTTATCTTTTACTGACACTATCTGCCTGTCTTCTAAACCCCCATCATGATTTTTACGACACCCCCTCCACCCCCTGCATACAGACCTCTGTAACACTTTGTCTTTTTAGCCTGTGTTTTAAGACTTTGAGGCCTATTTAACAAGCCGTCAACCGCAAATACGATGGAATTCCGCAGCGTAATTGTGGCAAGCCTGATTCCCCTTATTTATCAAACCCTACAGACCGGCAAAAGTAGAATTTTTTGACGTAACATACGATCCGCCGGTCTCAGTCCGACACAGATCGATGCTTACGTCACTACAGATGTTCCGAATGCAAATTCGGCACTATCTGACTACTTTTGCTACTTATCAAATAACTACCAGGTACGCTCGCCACTATTCTGGCCCAGCATACCTGGTTTTCAATCCGCCGCCCTGGAGGCGGCGGATGCCATAGGAATCAATGGGAGTCTGAAAGTAGTGAAAGCTCATGTTCGCTGCTGCCCAATATCCCATTGATGCCTATGGGAGAATAAAGTTATGTTTACACCTAACACCCTAACATATACCCGAGTCTAAACACCCCTAATCTGCCGCCCCCGACACCGCCGCCCCCTACATTATACTTATTAACGCCTAATCTGCCTCCCCTACACCGCCACCACCTACATTATGTTATTAACCCCTAATCTGCAGTCCCCAACGTCGCAGCAACTATATTAAATTTATTAACCCCTTAACCTAAGTCTAACCCTAACACCCCCTAACTTAAATCTAATTTAAATAAATATAAAAACAATTACTATCATTAACTACATTATTTCTATTTGAAACGAAATACTTACCCATAAAATAAACCCTAAGCTAGCTACAATATAACTAATAGTTACATTTTAGCTAGCTTAGGTTTTATTTTTATTTTACAGGCAAGTTTGTATTTATTTTAACTAGGTACAATAGTTACTAAATAGTTATTAACTATTTACTAGCTACCTAGATAAAATAAATACAAAAGTACCTGTAAAATAAAACCTAACCTAAGTTACAATAACACCTAACACTACACTACAATTAAATACAATTAACCTTTTAAGGACATATGACGGAATTTTTCCGTCATAAAACAATTGAGCAAACTGAAAGCTGTGTCCTTAAAGGGTTAAATAAATTACATACAATTAACTAAATTATATACAATTATCTAAAGTACAAAAAAACCCCACTAATTTACAGAAAATAGTAAACAAATTACAGAAATTTAAACTAATTACACCTAATCTAATAGCCCTATCAAAATTAAAAAAGCCCCCCAAAATAAAAAAAAACCTAGCCTAAACTAAACTACCAATAGCCCTTAAAGGGCCTTTTGTGGGGCATTGCTCCAAAGTAATCAGCTCTTTTACCTGTAAAAAAAAAATACAAACAACCCCCCAACAGTAAAACCCACCACCCACACAAACAACTCCCCCATAAAAATACTAACTAAAAAAACCTAAGCTCCCCATTGCCCTGAAAAGGGCATTTATTTAGATGGGCATTGCCCTTAAAAGGGCAGTTAGCTCTTTTGTGGCCCAAAGCCCTAACCTAAAAATAAAACCCACCCAATACACCCTTAAAAAAACCTAACACGACTTACCGGGAGACGTCTTGCTCCAAGCCAGACAGAAGTGGTCCTCCCGATGGGCAGAAGTCTTCATCCAAGCTGGGCAGAAGTGGTCCTCCATACGGCAGAAGTCTTCATCCAGACGGCATCTTCTATCTTCATCCTTCCGGCGCGGAGCGGGTCCATCTTCAAGACATCCGACGCAGAGCATCCTCTTCAGCCGACGACTACCCGACGAATGAAGGTTTCTTTAAGTGGCATCATCCAAGATGGTGTCCCTTAGATTCCGATTGGCTGATAGAATTCTATCAGCCAATCGGAATTAAGGTAGAAAAAATCCTATTGGCTGATACAATCAGCCAATAGGATAGAACTTCAATCCTATTGGCTGATTGGAACAGCCAATATGATTGAGCTCGCATTCTATTGGCTGTTCCAATCAGCCAATAGGATTGAAGTTCAATCCTATTGGCTGATTGCATCAGCCAATAGGATTTTTTCTACATTAATTCCGATTGGCTGATAGAATTCTATCAGCCAATCGGAATCTAAGGGACGCCATCTTGGATGACATCACTTAAAGGAACCTTCATTTGTCGGGTAGTTATCAGCCAAAGAGGATGCTCCGCGTCGGATGTCTTGAAGATGGACCCGCTCCTCGCCGGAAGGATGAAGTCAGATAGAAGATGCCGTCTAGATGAAGCCTTCTGCTGTCTGGAGGACCACTTCTGCCTGGCTTGGAAGAAGACTTCTGCCCGTCTGGAGGACCACTTCTGCCCAGCTTGGATGTAGATATCTTCTGGTAAGTCGATCTTCAGGGGGTTAGTGTAAGGTTTTTTTAAGGGTGTATTGGGTGGGTTTTATTTTTAGGTTAGGGCTTTGAGCCGCAAAAGAGCTAATTGCCCTTTTAAGGGCAATGCCCATCCAAATGCCCTTTTCAGTGCAATGGGGAGCTTAGGTTTTTTTAGTTAGTATTTTTTTTGGGGGGTTGTTTGTGTGTGTGGTGGGTTTTACTGCTGGTGGGGTTGTTTGTATTTTTTTTACAGGTAAAAGAGCTGATTACTTTGGGGCAATGCCCCGCAAAAGGCCCTTTTAAGGGCTATTGGTAGTTTAGTTTAGGCTAGGGTTTTTTTTATTTTGGGGGGGATTTTTTTTATTTTGATAGGGCTATTAGATTAGGTGTAATTAGTTTACATTTCTGTAATTTGTTTATTATTTTCTGTAATTTAGTGTGTTTTTTTTGTACTTTAGATAATTGTATATAATTTAGTTAATTGTATGTAATTTATTTAATTGTAGTGTAAGATTAGGTGTTATTGAAACTTAGGTTAGGTTTTATTTTACAGATACTTTTGTATTTATTTTAGCTAGGTAGTTATTAAATAGTTAATAACTATTTAGTAACTATTGTACCTAGTTAAAATAAATACAAACTTGCCTGTAAAATAAAAATAAACCCTAAGATGGCTACAATGTAACTATGAGTTATATTGTAGCTAGCTTAGGGTTTATTTTACAGGTATTTAGTTTTAAATAGGAATAATGTAGTTAATGATAGTAATTTTATTTATATTTATTTAAATTAGATTTAAGTTAGGGGGTGTTAGGGTTAGACTTAGATTTAGGGGTTAATAAATTTAATATACTGGCGGTGACGTTGGGGACGGCAGATTAGGGGTTAATAAGTATTGTGTAGGTGGCGGCGGTGTGGGGGGCAGATTAGGGGTTAATAACATAATGTAAGTGGTGGCGGTGTAGGGGGCGGCAGATTAGGGACTAATAAGTATAATGTAGGTGGTGGTGGGCTCCGGGAGCGGCGGTTTAGGGGTTAATAACTTTATTTAGGAGTGGCGGTTTAGGGGTAAAACAGTATAGTATAGTGTGGGTGCTTAGTGACAGTATACCAATAAAGCTGGGAAAAAGCCGAAGAGCAGCGAGATTGATGACTGTTAGTTAACAACAGTCCGCTGCTCATTGCCCCGTATTTGGTGCGCAGCTTTTTGACAGCTTTTTTGGTAACTTTGGAGAACGTATTCAGGTCCGCGGCAGGGATGTTAGGCGATCTTAGGTGAGCATATTGGTGCCGGCGAATGCAAGTAAGTTGACGGGTTGATAAATAGGGGCCATAATCTGTAAATTACATCAAATTGGTCAGTATTGCTTCAGACTTGAAAAACGAAGATATTCTTCAGAAAGCTTGTCATCTTATAAATGTATAGTTAGTCCAATAAAAAAGTATCATTGCTCAACGCAATACTCTTGTTATTTTGATATATATATATATATATATATATATATATATATATATATATATATAAAGATAGAATATACCGCTAGCTAGTAGAGGTATAAGCTCTGGAACTAATGAAGCGCACTGTTAAGAAGGAGTTATGCAAACATGTAATAAAATTACAATAAAAATACGCACATATGAGTACAATAGAAATAAATAACTATAAATGTATATATAAATAAGTTCCAATAAAATGAATAGTATGAATGATTGTAAACCCCCTAATGAAAGCTGCTAAGACACAAACCCCCAAAAGGGCGAAATATCTCTTCCAAATATTTCTAAAAAAAGATTAATAGAAGGAAAATGGGAGATGTGTTATAAGCGCTATCATATGGGGGTACAACCAAAGCTGAAATAGGCAAATATATACTAATAATAGGGGGATTCTATAAAGAATCCAAAAAAACAATAGTGAAATAGGGCACTTAAAAGAGTGAGTACAGTATGTGTACCAGCGAACACTAAAACATTTAAAATAATCACATAAAAAATGCTTATAAGAATGAAATCTCAAACGGTCATAAATACAGCCTGATTATAAAGACAGTCCAAATGTAAATATGAACACAAACACATGCATAAAAATAAGTATAAAAAAATGGCAAAAACACACTATATATAAAACAACCCACTTCTACAATGATAGAGTTGAAAAAGGCAGAAAAGTCTATATATATATACAGGGAGTGCAGAATTATTAGGCAAGTTGTATTTTTGAGGATTAATTTTATTATTGAACAACAACCATGGGGGCCTAGTTATCAAGCCGTCAACCTCAAATACGCTGGAATTCCGCATCGTATTTGTGGCGAGGCTGATACGCCTTAGTTATCAAAGGCTCGAGACCGGCAAAAGTAGAATTTTGTGACGTAAGCATCGATCCGCCGGACTCAGTCCGACACAGATCGATTCTTACGTCACTCCAGATGTTCCGCACACAAGTGCGGCACATTCTCACTACTTTTGCTAGTTATCAAAAAACTAGCAGGTACGCTCGGCACTTTTACGGCCCAGCGTACCTGGTTTTCAAACCGCCACCCCTGGAGGCGGCGGATCCCATAGGAATCAATGGGAGTCTGACCATAGCGAAAGTACAAGTTCGCTGCTGACAGACATCTCATTGATTTCTATGGGAGCTGTCTACACCTAACACCCTAACATGTACCCCGAGTCTAAACACCACTAATCTGTCCCCCCCTACACCGCCGCAACTAAATAAAGTTATTACCCCCTAAACCGCCGCTCCCGGAGCCCACCGCAAGCTACTCTATACATATTAACCCCTAAACCGCCGCTCCCGGAGCCCACCGCAACTATAATAAATGTATTAACCCCTAAACCGCCGCTCCCTGAACCCGCCGCAACCTATATTAAATGTATTAACCCCTAATCTGCCCCCCCTACACCGTCGCCACCTATAATAAATTTATTAACCCCGATCCTGCCCCCCACTACGCCGCCGCCACTGTAATAAAATTATTAACCCCTAAACCTAAGTCTAACCCTAACCCTAACGCCCCCCTAACTTAAATATTAATTAAATAAATCTAAATAAATTAACTCTTATTAACTAAATGAATCCTGTTTAAAACTAAATACTTACCTTTAAAATAAACCCTAATATAGCTACAATATAAATAATAATTATATTCTAGCTATCTTAGGATTTATATTTATTTTACAGGTACCTTTCAATTTATTTTAACTAGGTACAATAGCTATTAAATAGTTATTAACTATTTAATAGCTTACCTAGCTAAAATAAAGAGAAATGTACCTGTTAAATAAATCCTAACCTAAGTTACAATTACACCTAACACTACACTATACTTTAATAAATTAATCCCATTTAAAAATAAATACTTACCTGTAAAATAAACCCGAAGATAGCTACAATGTAATTAATAATTATATTGTAGCTATCTTAGGATTTATATTTATTTTACAGGTAACTTTGTATTTATTTTAGCTAGTTAGAATAGTTATTAAATAGTTATTAACTATTTAATAACTACCTAGCTAAAAGAAATACAAAATTACCTGTAAAATAAATCCTAACTTAAGTTACAATTAAACCTAATACTACACTATCATTAAATTAATTAAATAAACTACCTACAAATAACTACAATTAAATACAATTACATAAACTAACTAAAGTAGAAAAAATAAAAAAAGCTAAGTTACAAAAAATAAAAAAAAGTTACAAACATGTTAAAAATATTACAACAATTTTAAGCTACTTACACCTAATCTAAGCCCCCTAATAAAATAACAAACCCCCCCCAAAATAAAAAAATGCCCTACCCTATTCTAAATTAAATAAATTTCAAAGCTCTTTTACCTTACCAGCCCTTAAAAGGGCCATTTGTGGGGGCATGCCCCAAAGAAAACAGCTCTTTTGCCTGTAAAAGAAAAATACAACCCCCCCCCAACATTAAAACCCACCACCCACATACCCCTAATCTAACCCAAACCCCCCTTACAAAACCCTAACACTAATCCCCTGAAGATCATCCTACCTTTAGTTGTCTTCACTCAGCCGAGCCACCGATGGAACTGAAGAGGACATCCGGAGCGGAAGAAGTTAATCCTCCAAGCGGCGCTGAAGAAATCTTCCATCCGATGAAGTCATCATCCAGGCGGCGCTGAAGAAAAGTCTTCGATCCGGCCGATGTCATCTTCAAAGAGGCGCTGAAGAGGTCTTCTATCCGGGCAAAGTCATCTTCCAAGCCGGGTCTTGAATCTTCCTTCCGCCGACGCGGAACCACCTTCTTCACCGACGGACTACGACGAATGACGGCTCCTTTAAGGGACGTCATCCAAGATGGCGTCCCCTCAATTCCGATTGGCTGATAGGATTCTATCAGCCAATCGGAATTAAGGTAGGAAAATTCTGATTGGCTGATGGAATCAGCCAATCCGATTCAAGTTCAATCCGATTGGCTGATCCAATCAGCCAATCAGATTGAGCTCGCATTCTATTGGCTGATCGGAACAGCCAATAGAATGCGAGCTCAATCTGATTGGCTGATTCCATCAGCCAATCAGATTTTTCCTACCTTAATTCCGATTGGCTGATAGACCTCTTCAGCGCCTCTTTGAAGATGACATGGGCCGGATTGAAGACTTTTCTTCAGCGCCGCCTGGATGATGACTTCATCGGATGGAAGATTTCTTCAGCGCCGCTTGGAGGATTAACTTCTTCCGCTCCGGATGTCCTCTTCAGTTCCATCGGTGGCTCGGCTGAGTGAAGACAACTAAAGGTAGGATGATCTTCAGGGGATTAGTGTTAGGTTTTTGTAAGGGGGGTTTGGGTTAGATTAGGGGTATGTGGGTGGTGGGTTTTAATGTTGGGGGGGGGTTGTATTTTTCTTTTACAGGCAAAATAGCTGTTTTCTTTGGGGCATGCCCCCACAAATGGCCCTTTTAAGGGCTGGTAAGGTAAAAGAGCTTTGAAATTTATTTAATTTAGAATAGGGTAGGGCATTTTTTTATTTTGGGGGGGTTTGTTATTTTATTAGGGGGCTTAGATTAGGTGTAAGTAGCTTAAAATTGTTGTAATATTTTTAACATGTTTGTAACTTATTTTTTTATTTTTTGTAACTTAGCTTTTTTTATTTTTTGTACTTTAGTTAGTTTATGTAATTGTATTTAATTGTAGTTATTTGTAGGTAGTTTATTTAATTAATTTAATGATAGTGTAGTATTAGGTTTAATTGTAACTTAGGTTAGGATTTATTTTACAGGTAATTTTGTATTTCTTTTAGCTAGGTAGTTATTAAATAGTTAATAACTATTTAATAACTATTCTAACTAGCTAAAATAAATACAAAGTTACCTGTAAAATAAATATAAATCCTAAGATAGCTACAATATAATTATTAATTATATTGTAGCTATCTTAGGGTTTATTTTACAGGTAAGTATTTATTTTTAAATAGGAATAATTTATTAAAGTATAGTGTAGTGTTAGGTGTAATTATAACTTAGGTTAGGATTTATTTTACAGGTAAATTTCTCTTTATTTTAGCTAGGTAGCTATTAAATAGTTAATAACTATTTAATAGCTATTGTACCTGGTTAAAATAAATTGAAAGGTACCTGTAAAATAAAAATAAATCCTAAGATAGCTAGAATATAATTATTATTTATATTGTAGCTCTATTAGGGTTTATTTTAAAGGTAAGTATTCAGTTTTAAATAGGATTCATTTAGTTAATAAGAGTTAATTTATTTAGATTTATTTAATTAATATTTAAGTTAGGGGGGTGTTAGGGTTAGGGTTAGACTTAGGTTTAGGGGTTAATCATTTTATTACAGTGGCGGCGGTGTAGTGGGGGGCAGGATAGGGGTTAATAAATTTATTATAGTTGGTGACGGTGTAGGGGGGGCAGGATAGGGGTTAATAGGTTTAATATAGGTTGCGGCGGGTTCAGGGAGCGGCGGTTTAGGGGTTAAACTATTTATTTAGTTGCGGAGAGGTGCGGGATCAGCAGGATAGGGGTTAATAATTTTATAATAGAGGGCGACGGTGTAGGGGGGGCAGGATAGGGGTTACTAGGTATACTGTAGGTGGCAGCGGTGTCCGGGAGCGGCGGTTTAGGGGTTAATACATTTATAAGAGTTGCGGCGGGGTCTAGGAGTGGCGATTTAGGGGTTAGTAACTTTATTGAGTTGCGGGAGGCTCCGGGGGCTCCGGTATAGGGGGTAGAACAGTGTAGTTTAGTGTGAGTGCTTAGTGACAGGCTAGCAATAAAGCTGGGAAAAAGCCGAAGGGCAGCGAGATCAGATGAGTGATAACTGTCACAGTCCGCTGCTCAATGCCCCGTGGCTTTTTGACAGCTTTATTTGATAACTTAGGCGTATTTTTTCAGGTCCGCGGCGGCGATGTGAGGCGAGCTTAGGCGGGCGTATTGGGCCGGCGAAGCCAGAAAAGTAGACGGCTTGATAACTACCCCCCATGTTCTCAATGAACCCAAAAAACTCATTAATATCAAAGCTGAATAGTTTTGGAAGTAGTTTTTAGTTATAGCTATTTTAGGGGGATATCTGTGTGTGCAGGTGACTATTACTGTGCATAATTATTAGGCAACTTAACAAAAAACAAATATATACCCATTTCAATTATTTATTTTTACCAGTGAAACCAATATAACATCTCAACATTCACAAATATACATTTCTGACATTCAAAAACAAAACAAAAACAAATCAGTGACCAATATAGCCACCTTTCTTTGCAAGGACACTCAAAAGCCTGCCATCCATGGATTCTGTCCGTGTTTTGATCTGTTCACCATCAACATTGCATGCAGCAGCAACCACAGCCTCCCAGACACTGTTCAGAGAGGTGTACTGTTTTCCCTCCTTGTAAATCTCACATTTGATGATGGACCACAGGTTCTCAATGGGGTTCAGATCAGGTGAACAAGGAGGCCATGTCATTAGATTTTCTTCTTTTATACCCTTTCTTGCCAGCCACGCTGTGGAGTACTTGGACGCGTGTGATGGAGCATTGTCCTGCATGAAAATCATGTTTTTCTTGAAGGATGCAGACTTCTTCCTGTACCACTGCTTGAAGAAGGTGTCTTCCAGAAACTGGCAGTAGGACTGGGAGTTGAGCTTGACTCCATCCTCAACCCGAAAAGGCCCCACAAGCTCATCTTTGATGATACCAGCCCAAACCAGTACTCCACCTCCACCTTGCTGGCGCCTGAGTCGGACTGGAGCTCTCTGCCCTTTACCAATCCAGCCACGGGCCCATCCATCTGGCCCATCAAGACTCACCCTCATTTCATCAGTCCATAAAACCTTAGAAAAATCAGTCTTGAGATATTTCTTGGCCCAGTCTTGACGTTTCAGCTTGTGTGTCTTGTTCAGTGGTGGTCGTCTTTCAGCCTTTCTTACCTTGGCCATGTCTCTGAGTATTGCACACCTTGTGCTTTTGGGCACTCCAGTGATGTTGCAGCTCTGAAATATGGCCAAACTGGTGGCAAGTGGCATCTTTGCAGCTGCACTCTTGACTTTTCTCAGTTCATGGGCAGTTATTTTGCGCCTTGGTTTTTCCACACGCTTCTTGCGACCCTGTTGACTATTTTGAATGAAACGCTTGATTGTTCGATGATCACGCTTCAGAAGCTTTGCAATTTTAAGAGTGCTGCATCCCTCTGCAAGATATCTCACTATTTTTTTACTTTTCTGAGCCTGTCAAGTGCTTCTTTTGACCCATTTTGCCAAAGGAAAGGAAGTTGCCTAATAATTATGAACACCTGATATAGGGTGTTGATGTCATTAGACCACACCCCTTCTCATTACAGAGATGCACATCACCTAATATGCTTAATTGGTAGTAGGCTTTCGAGCCTATACAGCTTGGAGTAAGACAACATGCATAAAGAGGATGATGTGGTCAAAATACTCATTTGCCTAATAATTCTGCACTCCCTGTATATATATATATATATATATATATATATATAGATGTCCCAAATTGTGTCAAGCAGTGGTGAGAGAAAACAAGGCAGTAAATGTGTTCCTTTTAGCACCTCTCAAGCTGTGGACGTGACTCTAAACACCCCCTTAGGGTATATACTCACAGGAGATGCCCTCAATCATTTATGAGGTAAGATAATGGTGTTGGTCTCAATAAAGCTTTCTGTCTCAGTTGGATCAGTGTTTTATGTCTCCCTTGTATGTCCTGGGAAGCTCATGCAATGCCAGTGATATGTTAAAGAAAAAAATGATGCAAAAGATAGTGAAATATTGTCTAGCATCAATTTATTCAAATACAAAAACAACACAAGGCAAGCATTTACACTCACATTTATGAACCTCAATGATATGAGGTAACTTTGAGTCTGATATATATAAAAACGATACACTGTAAAAACAATCAGCAAGGTGGTCTGCAGGTTTGCCAGTCTTCAAATAGTACTCTTTTACAGCCTTACGTGTTTCGAAGGTGTATTTTAGAACATCCGGTCTCCCTTCTTCTTCAGAGGCAAGAGTATCTCTCTTAAACACTTAAATTCTCTACATATCAATATATAGCATAGATGTGTGAATAATACCTCTGAGAATCATGTATCTATATGTGAAACATTATACTTGGCTTATATAATATCAAGCAGTCAGATACAAACATTATCTGTTGTAGCCGGTTATTAATAAATTCAGAAATAATTCTGTATCAAGAGGACCTGTTAATATGTGGGATGTCAGATTATGAGATTAAAGCTATCTAGCTAATACTCTATCTGTAATTATAAAGTCCTTGTTTGCACAGTCAACTTTAGCACAGTTGTTTAGTGTAATAGATCCTGTCTGCTTAAAATCTCTAGATATACAATACTACCCTCACTTGTCCACCCAGACCAGGTGGGATTTGTGGCGAATAGGGAGGCCCCTGATAATATAAGGAGAATGATAAACATCACAGATCACCTTGGTAGAGAGAAAACGCCTTCTCTGCTCCTATCATTGAATGGGGAGAAGGCATTCGATAGGGTAGACTGGAGATATATGATGAAGGTTCTCCAACATATGTGCTTTGATGGTCCCTTTATTAAAGCAATCCAAGCGATCTACTCTAATCCCACAGCACAGGTGGTTTTGGCAGGATATAGGTCTAAACCATTTCCCATATGGAATGGAACCAGACAGGGGTGCCCTCTTTCTCCCCTAATATTCACACTCTGCATAGAACCCCTAGCAGCTAGAATACGTTTGTCTCCAGACATAACTGGTGCAAAAATAGCTAATCACGACTACAAACTGACCCTGTTTGCAGACGATATCTTAGTTACAATCAAAAAGCCCTTGATATCTCTCCCAAACTTATATAATATTCTCGAAAGATTTTCAAAGATCTCAGGATATAAAATTAATCTTGAGAAGTGTGAGGCACTACCAATAGCTCTACCCCCCCCCCATACTAAGAAAACCATAGAATTTAATTTTGAATTTAAGTGTGTAAAACACTCTCTCAAATACCTGGGGATACAAGTGACGGCACAGTTCAATATATTGTATAAATATAACTACATACTACTCTATAAATCCATAAGACAAGATCTCCAGAAATGGAAGAGATACACCTTTTCTTGGTATGGCTGCATTTCCGCAGTCAAAATGAACATTTTCCAACGACTACTTTACTTATTTCGAACTTTGCCTATACCAATCCCAACCCTGGAATTTTCCACACTGCAGAAAGAAATAATAGCTTATGTCAGAGGTAGCAGAAAAGTGAGAATTCCATCAAATACACTGACACATCATAAAACTCTGGGGGAGTGGGCATCCCAAACTTGTTAGATTATTATAAAGCAGCAAGAATATCCCAAACAATGCTGATAGGGAGAAGACAGGTGGATATACTCTGGCCTAAACTGGAGGCGGAGATAGAGGGTCTGCCACAGGTGATACCCCAAAGTCATCTCTGATGCTTAAGTGGGAAGAGGACATCAACATCACTTATGACAAACGCACATGGGAGAACATATTTAGCTCGATTAGCAAAGGTCTGATTAGCGCAGATCTACGTGAAAATTCCCTTAAAACAGCATTTCGCTGGTATTTTACACCAGTCATAACCTCCCACATGTCATTAGCCAAATCAAGCCTATGTTACAGGGGATGTGGGAATGTAGGTACATTTAAGCATATGTGGTGGGAGTGTGAGGGGGTCAAACAGATCTGGCATTCCCTCTCAATAGTACTTAGCAAGATACTAGATGAGGAGATAGAGCTCAATATATCACAGGCTTTATTACACATAGGCGACGAAAAATATAACAAACATATTAACACTTTCATTAGAATAATGTGTACAATCACTAGGACAACCTTCCCCCATCCAGGGGTCCAATGCCTTATATTTTTTGTACTTATTCTTTTGTTGTCTTTTTTTCTGTAATGCCTTATTTATTTTGGCATATATGTTATGAAAATTCCAATAAAAATATTTAAACATAAAATCTCTAGATATTAATATTTAATATAGGTGTGTGAATAACACCTCTGAGAATCATGTATCATTCTAGATATGAAAAATTGTACTTGGTTTGTATAATATCAAGCAGTCAGATACAAACATTACTTTTGTAGCCGGCTATTAATAAATTAAAAAATAATGATGTAACAAGAGGACCTGTTAATATGTGGAATGTCAGGTTATGAGATAAAATCTATCTAGCTAATACTCTATCTGAAATTATAAAGTCCTTGCTTGCACAGTTAACTTTAGCATAGCTGCTCAATGTAATAGATTCTGTCTGCTTGAACTCTCTCGATATCAATATATAGCATAGGTATATGAATAATACCTCTGAGAGTCATGTATCTAAATATGAAACATTGTCCTTGGTTTGTATAATATCAAGCAGTTAGATACAAACAATATTTTTTGCAGCCGGCTATTAATAAATTCAGAAATAATTCTGTAACAAGAGGACTTGTTAATATGAGGGATGTCAGATTGCGAGATTAAAGCTAATAGGCTAATACTCTATCTGTAATTATAAAGTCCTTGCTTACACAGTTAACTTTATCACAGCTGTTCAGTGTAATAGATTCTGTCTGCTTAAGCTCCTTCTATAGCGGGGGCTAGATTAACGTTTAACTGACTTGTTTCACTAACATAGCACAACGTCTGATCTCAGAATATAACACACATTTACAAGCTATTGGCAATCAACAGTTATCATAGAGAGTAAGCGGTTAAAAAAATGAGAGTATGAACTGTCTGAAGCCAGACCCCTGACACGTTTTGCCTATGCTTCCTCAAGCATTTATAAAATGATTGCACCTTTCTGCTGGTAATTTTTCCAACTCTTCACATGCAATTTTTCAATCTCTTGAACGCTTGCAACATTACTTTTTCCAATGGCAGTTTCAGCTTTCTCCAAAGATTTACAATCAGATTGAAATCAGAAATCATTGCTGGACAGTCTAAAACAAATCATTTATTCATTTCAACTATTATGTTGTGCTTTTGGGTGTGTTCTCTGGAGTGGTTTCCTGCTGGAGGTCCACTGATCTTTAATCCATACCCATTTCACATTTCCCTATAAAAGGCTTTGCCAGTCTTCTGTTTTTATGAGTCGCTTAATATTTTAAGTCTCCACAGTACTAGAACCAGCAAAGTATCCTTAAAACATTACACTTCCACCATATTTAGCTGTAGATAGGATTTTATTTTTTTAAGCTGCATTTTGTCAACTATTAACAAATTGCTGGCCTTTTTTGTCAAAAAAGCTCTTCTTTGCTTTTATCTGTCAATAGAACAATTCCCCAAAAGTATTGTGGTTTTACTAAGTAGGTGTTGGCAAAACATCAGCCATGCTTTTTTTGTGTTTTGCTTTAAGCAGTGGGTTTTTCCTTGGCCTTCACGCATAAAGCTCTTCTTAGTTTAGTGTGCAGTATAAGGTTTTCCTCTTATCACCACATCCTGGGATGTTCTTTGCAGTTTGAGGAGCAGCAAAATTCTGGTGGTTTTTTATACAGCACTCTTGTCTTTACCATTTATTAAAACCATCTTTAATTGTTTTGTTCAAGCACTGACAATTTATAATAGGTGTGTATAATTTTAAAGTAATGGCATTTGAATAAGCAAAGTGATTTCAATCTCTCAAGACCGTTCCAAAAATGTTGTCAAGGTAAGGTTTCCAATTGTATGCTTTTTCTCACATTTGAGTTTTTGTAATTGTTTTTGTGTTATCATGTTTTATCCTGTTCTGTATCAAATATATTACTGTACGTAGACTAAAACTGCTTCAAGAAATATTGTATATGATATACAAAATATTCAAGAGTGTCAATAATGTTAACAAGAAGTATACATATTTGTTGCACAAAAATAATGTTAAAGATTCTCTTTGAATTTTTTTTAATATATATTGAGAACAACTTGGTGTTTGATAATTTAAAAACAAATTGATGATATTATATACCCACGTGCAGATGGAATAATAAACAAAAAAATATATACATACACCAATAAATCTACATAAAAAGCCTTTAAAAAAATGTGAACTTCTACTAAATCTGAGCACCTTTTTCAATATTGAAGTGACACATAATTGCCACCTATACTGTGTCAGGATATCTGTGAGTGTTATTAAATTATATATATATGGTTGACTACACCAAATGGTTCATTTATTTGTTAGACTGTAACTACAACAGACACCCTCTCTACCTTAGACATCTAAGGATTCAAAATAAAACATCTGGTCTCATTAGTTAAAGGGACACTGAACCCAAATTTATTCTTTCCTCATTCAGATAGAGCATGCAATTTTAAGCAACTTTCTAATTTACTCCTATTAGCAATTTTTTTTTCATTCTCTTGGTATCTTTATTTGAAATGCAAGAATGTAAGTTTAGATGCCAGCCCATTTTTGGTGAGCAACCTGGGTTGTCTTTGCTGATTGGTGGATAAATTCATCCATCAATAAAAAGTGCTGTCCAGAGTATTGAACCAAAATAAAGCTTAGATGCCTTCTTTTTCAAATAACGATAGCAAGAGAACAAAGAAAAATTGATAATAGGAGTGAATTAGAAAGTTGCTTAAAATGGCATGCTCTATCTGAATCATGAAAGAAAAAATTTGGGTTCAGTGTCCCTTTAAGGCAATCTATTTCAAAGAAATGTTCATCTATATGGCTGTGTTTCAAATTTGATTTCCTGACATTCCCTCCGAAAGAAGAGATTATCAGATAATGATCTCATGCAGAGATATACAGACATAATGTCTGAAAAATCACTGGATTTCTTTTAAAGATTAAACAGTTTAGAAAACCAATTTTAGCCGAGAGAAATGACTAATATCACCTAGGTGTTAAATTGTCCCTGCTGTGTTGAATCCACGAATTCTAGACGTTACGTCTAAATGAAGATTAGCTAAGCAGAGACACATGTTTTGCATTATAACTTGTAAATTCATTTTTGAATTACAACTTGTGTTTAAATTTCAAGTATAATTGATTCTCAGACTGTGTATATATATATATATATACATATATATATATATATATATATATATATATATATATATCCTGAGAAGAAATGCCTAACAGTAACATTATTAGATAAGTGTATACTGAACGTAATAGCTGTATGGTAGATGTATACATGTTTGTTTCAAAATGGTAACATTTGTTTCTTTATTTTACAGACAGCAAACATGGATCTGTGTACTCAAAAATTATTAGAAATGTGAAATTTGCTGTGTTTATATAAATATAATGTCAGGATGTTAAATACTATGATTCTGGGAAGAGCAAATAATTGACAGTGCATTTGCTTATTAATATGATTTTGAAACACATTTTTAATATATCAAGTAGAATATTTTCACGTTTGGTCTTAAAATGATAATAAAAAAATGGTACTGTGTGATCCATGTATATTTGAACATGTGACTTATTAATACTAAGAAATTATAGTATGTTGAATAAAAATATATAAGTGTGTTAAATGAACACTTTAAAATGATATATTAAGCTTTGGCAATAATTGATGGTGAAAATGCATTTATGGTCATTTGCTGCCCCCTAGGGGATTAAAACTGGTATGACAGCCAAATAAATTAACTATTGGAACACATGCAGAGCCAGATTAACCAATCAGGGAGGCGTCTCCCAAATAACCAATCAATGCTAATCATCCAAAGGGCCAATCAAGACAAGCTTCCATGGGGCGTTTCCAAATATTCACCAATGATTAGGATTAGAATAAAAAGGGTGTGGTTATATCACATGATATAACCTCATGCAAAATTAGATAGAAGGGAGTCTTTTGTCTTCTGAAACTTCTGATTGAATAACTGGCTGCCATACTTGGGACACAATCACTTTAAGCGAAAGCTGGGACTCCCTTCTTGATCTATGCAATAACTTTTCTTCATATGAGGTGATCTGAATCTATTTGGAAAAGATTGGAACATTGATTTGGTTATATGGGTAAAGTATAAGAAACTGTTAAGTATATAATTTGATATTTTAAAGCAAATACATTCATTCTTGCTACAGTCTAATTGAAGTTGGTAAATTTAAAAGGGCCCAATTTGTATTTTAAACTTGTGTTTCATAGCCCTATGTAGTTTAAAACTAATCATTAATGTTAAGTAATTTATCTTTGCATATATATATATATATATATATATATATTGTGTTGCTTGGGTGTTTCTTGATCTGCGCTGTGTATGTTGCAAATGGTTATTTTGCTCTAATTAGTTCCTCCTGATATATTTCAATGGCAGCTAGTTTCTGAATATTCCACTATCATCAAATGGAATGTGAAGGTAAAAGGTATGGAGTTGAGTTTCAGAGTTCAGCGCACATAGAATGGAGAAAAACAAAAACAAAACCAAATTATGGTGCAGTATGTCAGTACTAGGCAATCAAAAACTAAACGTGAGATTTAAATGTGCTCAACTTGTTTAACCTCAAACATGTGAGGTATGTTGGAAGCATGGAGGGGATGTAATCCCTATCTGTGGTAAAGATGTTTCCAGCTGGTATGCAGAAACTTTTAGCAGGTGGAAATCTTGATATCCCTGGAGTAGAAATATGTTGGTATTTCAGACAAACGTCTCCTCTCTGGAGTTAGGTAGAGACACTTTAATTCTTTTTGCTGGATTTCTTTCCTTGTTGCTGTTTATTTCTTTTCCCCTTCTTTATACTTGAAAGGCTTCTCCTCTCTGGAGTATGGTATAAACTTTATGTATGCAAACCAATTAGTGCTCAGTTTACATACTATGAGATCAATTGTGGATATTAATTGCAGCACTCATGAGATGTGTATAAATGATGCTTGCAAGGACACAAAGTGAATTTTAAAATAAAAACACTTTTATTTTCCAATGTCCAATAAAAAATGATAAACAGAAATCCTCTTTGATAATAGTCCAGATCAGGGACAGAAATAGGTGAGCAGAGGAAATATAGTATATTTCTTTAAATCCGGTAGTGAGTTTTTTTTATCAGGGCTGGTGCAAAAACAGCTTGCTGATAAAAATTAGTGATATTGTGGTATAGGATGCTGTAAGTACAGCTGGAGGTAAATTCCTTGTGGTGGTTTTGAGCTCTGAAAAGCTCCCAGAGTTCAGATGGATAAGTTGGTGTTTATGATGGAAAACCGTAATAAATAGTTACATGAACTGCTGTAAATACAGCTAGATGATGATTCCTTGTGGTTTTTTGAGCTCTAGATAGCTCACAATATCCGGATGGATGTGGATTCTTAAGCCTGTCAGTGACAGGGTCCGTTGCTGAAGTGTTTGATTAATCAAATAAGGGCACGCCCACTTCTGATGTCACTTCCTGTCCAGGGAGACCAAGCTTCAAACACTTCAGCAACGGACCCTGTCACTGACAGGCTTAAGAATCCACATCCATCCGGTTTATACCATACTCCAGAGAGGTTAAGCCTTTCAAGTATAAAGAAGGGGAAAAGAAATAAACAGCAACAAGGAAAGAAATCCAGCAAAAAGAATTAAAGTGTCTCTACCTAACTCCAGAGAGGAGAAGTTTGTCTGAAATACCAACATATTTCTACTCCAGGGATATCAAGATTTCCACCTGCTAAAAGTTTCTGCATACAAGCTGGAAACATCTTTACCACAGATAGGGATTACATCCCCTCCATGCTTCCAACATACCTCACATGTTTGAGGTTAAACAAGGTGAGCACATTTAAATCTCACGTTTAGTTTTTGATTGCCTAGTACTGACATACTGCACCATAATTTGGTTTTGTTTTTGTTTTTCTCCATTCTATGTGCGCTGAACTCTGAAACTAAACTATATATATATATATATATATATATATATATATATATATATATATATATATATTAGAATAAAGTAAATAAGATAAATAAGAATTTATTTCAGCTCGGATAAATCGGCACAAATTGGCTGTTTGCACTAATAATATATATAATTTCTGATATTTTTTTTAATTGGAGTTATAAAGGATTAATTGCAGGCTAAATAGCTTAATTGTACTGGTCTGAAAGTTAGTGGCCCATACTTTGGTATTTCATTGTGGTGATGTAATGCAATTCAATTGTCAATAAGGCAAATTCTAAAGGTACATTTGGTTTGCTTTGTAAAGAATATTGTAACAACATAAGTGTGTATCATTTGATTCATAATCTGGTTTTCTATAAATATAATTCAATGTGTTTATAACTTTAACTAATATAAAGAATTTAGGAATAAAATATTGATTATAATTGTTTCGTATATGCATTTTATTGTGGGTTTGTTTTAAAAAATATTTATTAAATAAATTGTATTATAACCCGGCCATATACTGACAACTGTCAACTCCAGCAGCTTCCATAATACATTCCTTAAGTGATCTACCTTGTGCACAGCCTAATTTAAATTCCCTGATCATTCACTGCAACATAAGCCAAGGTTTATCCCTCATGTATAGGCAATGTCCACTATGGAGTTTATGCCTACACAGTAATAAGTAGAATTGAGTTTCTTCAGGGACTATGAGGTTTTGAATGAAAGAACACAACCCACAGCTTTAAATCTATTTGTCTTTCTTTTATAAGTTACCAAAACTTGCCAAATTATTCACAACTTTAATATTGTACATGGTGTCTGTGTATTTCCTATATATAAAAAAAAAAATATTGTTTTAATTTTTACCCTCAGTTGCAACACTATTTATCACCAATCTTGCTAAAACCTAGTGCTATCCAAAAACACAAAATATAACAGCCAGAACTTAGAGTTACCCTACAACAAATACATTATTAAATACAGATTTCACTTCTTGCTCACTGGGATTTTAATAATTGAACTCTCAATTCCAAAATAAAAAATGGAGTTTTAGATTATTTAATGAAAAGTATCTTGGTGAGTTGATGTAGTCTTTTGTCTGTTGTACTTGCATGCAGTATCTGGGGATAAAAAAATATACTTTACATTTTTAATTCCCATTAAAAAGTAGTGAAATCAGAAATACCCCAGTTAAACCTGAAATATATGTAAATGGAACATGTTTAGCAATAATTTAATTAATACAAACTGACTGATCTACATGATTTTTTTGGTTATGAATCAATATGTTGAATGATGGCACTGTGGGTGCCCTTAAATTATTTTTACATGAAGGACTGTCATAGTATTGTAATTTTGAAGCACATCTAAGAAAAAAATGGAAACATATTAATTGAAACTATTTTTTTTATATATGAGCAACTTAAACTAAGCAATGCTTTTTGTGAAATACAGTATATGTAATTTCTTTGGCTTGCACACGTGCCAATAGCTGCCTGGTAATGGGATACACTAATGTATCTGTCTGCCAGAAGTGAAGTTGGTTTGGCACCTGTGAAACTAATTATTTATATTTATAGAATGACAGAGAACAAGAGGGTTTTTTGTGTATGTGACAAAGGAACAAACATAATACAAACATGCTCATACTCTTCTTGGGTGACATGCAGACTTTATAAAGTGCTACATAATATTACCTATTTCATCTATATGCACTATTCAGTTCAGTTTGTGTTTGGGGATAAAAAAAATCATTGAAGGCTCAAGGCTTAAATTGAGCAACCCTGGTTCAGATATTTGCATCACATAGACATCGATAACCTATACTGATGATGTCAATGTACTTAAGAATACACAAGGAATGATTTGGCCTGAAAAAAATAATAATACTTGAATAAAAATATTTGGTGTAATAATTTTGTTTCTTAAAATATATTTAATTCAATGAAGAAGAACCACTCTAGTATCACTCTAAAAACAAAATAGGAATCTAGAAAGCACAATTGAATGCTTAAGTGTAAAATAAAAGAAATTCTAATAAGAATATAATTAGAATTAAAAACACTATAATTTCATAGTAAGAGAAATGCCTCAATAGAATTGATTCTTATTAATTAATAAAATCAAATGGAATAAGGTCCTAAAGAAACCCAACTAATATTATAAATATTATAAATATTATAAAAATATAAACAATCTATATTATGTACAATGAGTTAAAGAACTTGTATCAGCAGGCAATCAAATTTGGGTTAAAAACTCTATTCGAGTGCCGCCTTCAAGAAAAATGATTCAGCGACAACGTTCCATGACGTGACATACAGAAACTTTATTTATGTGATAGGGGCTTCCCTAATTTGGATCACGCTTGCATCAGAAAATAACTTTTTCTGCCACACTTGGCAATTTGATCGTTTACAGATTGTGATCCTAAAGTAACCACTTTGAGTAGAAGAAAGTACTCCTGACAAACGAGAAAGGGGCTTTATTTTGACACTACAAGTTCCGGTGACAAGAGCTGATTATACGAGCCAGGATTCATTATCATCTAGCGGACAACAGTGTTTCTTAACTGTGAGTATGGATGTGTTTTAATATCCATGTGCTTTGGCTACGGTTAAGAAGGATTTCTTCTATTCTCTATAGGTAAATTAAGGTGGATTTGATATACCAACTTCCCCTGGTCGCTGGATTGAACTTTTCCATCAATATCTTTGTATCGGAGTTTATGAACTTTTACCCAATCAGTGGACTGATTTGTTATTCAATCATTTTTAAGTATGTATAAGTATTTTGTAGGTAACGCACTGTATGAATTTTGTCATATTGTGTTTTTATTTGGTATATTGCTGATTTTTTTCATATTTTGCATTTTGTTGCTTACAGCATGATCTGCCATTTTTAACTTGTTTTTTAAGTATTAAATAGGAGATTTGACATCATCCACATAGGGCATAAGACTATAGATCACGCTCATAATCACCTTCTACATTCCACATTTTATACACACATTTTTTAATTTTCATTTCTTGAAGGCGGCACTCGAGAGAGTTTTTAGCCCAAATTTTATTGCCTGCTGATACAAGTTCTTTAACTCATTGCACATACTATAGATTGTATATGTTTTTATAATATTTATAATATTTGTTGTTTTGTTAGGACCTTATTCCATTTGATTTTATTAATAAGAATCAATTCTATTGAGAAATTTCACCAAATTTACTATGCAATTATAGTGTTTTTCATTCCCATTATATTCTGATTAGAATTTCTATTTAACCCTTTCCATTATTTTACACTTAAGCATTTGATTGCGCTTTCTAGATTCCTTTTTTGTTTTTAGTGCTTTTTATCTTTATCCTTCTTAACACTCATCCATCTAGATAAAGCATTTGTTTGATATTTATAATACATTTTCTATTATGTTTTATATCTCCAGCTAAATTTTAAGATTCATTATATGGATTGGTACTGACCGGTATCTTTTTTTAAAAAGTTGAAAGAAAGTTTCCCTCCTTAAAATTTGAAAAAGATTTTAAGCTTATTATTTTTGCATATCACTCATGCAAACACAAAATACATTAATACTGTGTAACCATTATGAAAAATTCATTGATCATTTACAAAGAACTATAAATCACATTACTTAAAATAATATGATAAAAAAAGCAAATTTTGAATAATACAATTCCTAATAAATTGATAGATTCTTTTATATGAATTTACTGAATTTGATGACTGCCGAGATCATATCTTAAAATATATATATGTGTGTGTGTGTGTGTGTGTGTGTGTGTGTGTGTGTGTGTGTGTGTGTGTAGATAGTAAATGATTAAAGCCAAGTGTTACTTAAGGAAAGATGGTTATCTTTAAGAAGATAATGGAAAAATAATTCTTCACAATGTATTACGTTGAAGTAAAAGAGATAAAAGAGATGGTTGGTTATTTGCCATTTCTCAATTAATGTAACATCATAAGAATACAATTTTAAAGTACATCCTCAAAACACATTTAAATCAGAATGTGTACAGATCACTAACCATACTACAAAACCTGTATTCACCACCTCTTTATTTCTAAAATTGAATTATATAATTGGGTTAAGTTTAAGTTTCAAATTCCAGATTTCCATTATTACAACTCATGCACACAAACGTTTTTCAACTACATGGAATTTGAAGGTTTAGGATAATTTTGCATGAACTTAAAAACAAATAACTAATTTGAATTCCATATGAATTATATTTTTATATCCTAAGCAAACCTGAATCTTGATAAAAGATGTAGCACCTTCATAAATGCCTTGTAGACCATTAGACACATTTTGTAAGGGTACTTACTCTTAGCGGGTCGGGGTACCGAGAGTGCCACTCTCCTGGAATTTGTTACTGCTAAAAGACTAGTGATTTGCTTAAGGTATTTTCTGTGACCTTCAGCCTGAACTATGAACTGTTCTTTTGCTTATCATTCAGTAAAGCTTTAAAAAATATTTTTGTTCTTTGTATCTGTTCCTGCATTCAGAGTTCCATACATTCTAACTCCCTCACAGAATAACTCTGCCTAATGATGGAACTCACATGAATAGTCAAAGCTATTGGATGCAGTAACTCAAACTGTGCGTGCCTTAAAAGAAAATCAGAACAGATTGGAACAGCAATTTCAAAGACCCCTGCAGGGTCCTTCCTCCCCAGCACCAGTAACTTGTGAACCTGTATCAGAATCTGCTACCGTTGATATACCTGGACCTAGAGTTGCTTTACCTGAGAAATTTAATGGAGATCAGTCTCAATTCTGGACTTTCTTGTCAGATTCTGTTTTCTTTGCACCCTAAAACCAATCACTCAGATTTTATACGTGAACGAACTGTAATTTCACTTCTCACTGGAGAACCACAGTTATGTGTTCATCAACTCCTTGTCACTCACAGCCCTATCCTTGAGTCTTGGGACCAATTTCTTGGTCACAATATGAAAACCCTTATAAGACCTCTACTGCATAAGTTAAAATCTGTACCATTAAACATGATAAAAGAGATGTGGAAGAATATATAATTATGTTTTGTCACCTTGCCACACTTACACCATGGAATGAAGCAGCTCTCTTAGATTAATTCCGGGTTGGGCCTGCTGATACTTTGAAAGATGAACTAGCATGAGTAGGGGTTCCCAAGACTCTAGAATGCCTAATCTTTTTGTCAATTCAGATGAACAGCCACCATAGGGAGAGGTACATGGAAAAATTGCTGCCTGTAGCCCTCCTCGCAAGCTGTTTGTTCTCCCTCTGCCTCCACCTTCACAAACCACCTTTGCTGAAGACCCCATGCACATAGGAGGCGTCCAAGGTTCCCTCTCTGAAGCCTAAAAGGAAAGGAGATGATTGCTAAACCTCTGCTAGTACTGTGGAAAGCCTAAAGATATAGCTTGAGTGTGCACTGCCAAACCCAAGACTTCTAGATGTAAGCAATCTCTTCCCTTCCTATCCATTGATCAAATGCCAAGATTTCCAAAGCCTCATTTTGTCTCTACCTCTCTCATTGCAGTGGGCCAAGAACTCAGTTAATCTACATGCTATGATTTATTCAGAGGCCAGCAGATGTTTCCTGGACACCCAATTAGCCCAAAGACTGCTGATACCTAGTGTCACTAAAGAAAATCCAATTCACATACATCTCATTGATGGGTCACCATTGAAAACTGGTCCAATTACAAAAGAAACTATTCATTTGTCGGTCACAATAGGGCCTGGGCATCAAGAGACATTGATTTTTTTTATTAAGTGACTTTACCAATGCTCGTCCTTCCCTGGATGCAAAGACATAATCCATTTATCAACTGGAAGACTGGAATTGTACACTTCAAATCCCAATTTTGTCTTCAGCACTGTCTTAAGTCCCTCATCAATGCTACCCTCCAACCCAAGAATCTAGTAAGACCTCTTGTTCAAGTACCAGATATACCAGAATTTTCATAATGTGTTTGAGAAGAAAGGAGTGAATACTCTCCCTCTCCATAGGGAATAATATTGTCCAATTGATCTCCTCCTTGGGGCTCCAATTTCCTTTGGTCAGATATATCCATTATCAGAACAAGAGTTAAAGGTATTAAAAGAATATATTAAAGAAAATCTTCAGAAAGTTTTATCAAACCATCCAAGTAACCTGATGAGGCTGGCATATTCTTTGTCAGCAAAAAGTATGGAGGACTTCAGCCAAACTCAGACTGCAGAGACATCAATGCCATTACTGTTAAAAATAAATATCCATTACCACTTATTCCAGAACATATGGATCAACTCTAGTCAGTAGTTATCTTCAATAAAATTTATCTAGGAGGTGCCTTCAATCTTGTAAGAGTACAGAAAGGAGGTGAGTGAAAAACTACTGTTCATTCCCGTTATGGGCACTATAAATACACTGTGATGCCCTTTGGTCTGTACAATGTACATGTTACCTTTCAGAGGTTTGTCAATGGCATTTTTTTTTTATATCCTGGAAATTTTTGTAGTAGCCAACCTTGATGACATACTCATTTACTCGTCTTCTGTACAACAACATTATAATTATGTGACAACTGTGCTATCCTGTCTAAGAGCCAACCGTCTATACGCTAAACTGGATAAATATCTTTAACACTAGCTCAGGAGAATTCTTAGGCTTCATTTTACCACCTGGAGAAATCTGTATGAATTCAAAGAAAATTGAAGCTATAAAAAACTGGCCCACTCCAGGCAGTTAAAGAGCCATTCCCTGTTTTGTGTACTTTGCAAACTGTTACAGATTGTTTATAAGGACCTTTTCTTGTTTTATTCAACCTATTACAGCCCTCACTGAAAAGACCATTACATTTCACTGGACAGACAAAGCACAACAAGCAAAATAACCTAATACAGGTGTACGCTCACTTTGCTCCTGAGACCAAGCATACTTTCCTTGCACCTACATATGTTATGTTAACCTGGTTCCTGAAAGTCAAGCATAATAACCTGATACTGGTGTATGCTCACCTTGTTCCTGAAGTTGTGCCTGCTGTACCTATTTGGTATCATGTGACTACTGAGAACCTGTGCCCACCTTACCAGTGACAGCCTTTGGTAAAACAGCTGTGCCTGCTGTACCTATCTGGTATTCTGTGACAGTCTCACCAAGAGTACCCGCTGGGTATCCTGTGCTTGCTGAGAGATCTGTGTCTACCATACCTGTGACAGCCTTCAATAAACCAGTTGTGCCTGCTGTACCTATCAGGCATACTGTGACAGCCTCACCAACAGTACTGGCTGGGTATCCTGCACCTGCTGAGAGACCTGTGTCTACCATACCAGTGACAGCCTTCTAAAACCACTTGTGCCTGCTGTACCTATAAGGTATTCTGTGTCATCTCACCTTTTGCTGCTCAATTTAAAAAAAAAAAACAGTGTATTTGGACTTTGTTAATGCTAAAAGACTTTAGTGGTTTACTTAAGGCCTTTTCTGTGTTCTTCAGTTTGAACTACCAACTGTTCTTTTGCTTATCAATCAGTAAAGCTTTCAAAAAGACTTTAATTTTTTATCTGTACCTGCATTCAGAGAGTAGACCCTAACTCCCTCACACATTTTTTTTTTTTTTAATATATAGTTTTTTATTGAGGTTAAATATCGCATTGACAACAGTCTCATCATCAGAATACATTATACAACTTATATTATACTGACATGACATTACACAGTGGGCACCTCATTTTTTAAAACTTGTGAGTTTTGCGAGATCCTCAGACAAGCAGGTCCAATCGTGGGACCCAAAGCTAAACAAAACAATTGAGGATATGGCAAAGTAGATAATAGTAAAGATTGCAATTTCAACTTATGTGGGATAAATACAGAATATGAAGTGTATATATAATATCAATACAGTAAAGCATAGTAAAGGCATCAGGGTAGCTCTGTAGAGATCATCATTTGGAAAAGCATGGAGTATAGCCTCTCTTAAGAATTATTATAATCTGATAACCATTGATGCTGAGCCTCCGTTAAAACATAGGCAATCTCTAAACTATTATCTTAAGCAGACTACAGAAAACAGGAAATCACTATAAAATCAATGATCCTGTGTTGAACCCCTGAGAGCCATTCTATCATGTTGCAGGGGGAAAGAAAAACTAGGTCATGGCTCTACAGGTAGGGCAGAGGCTACTAAACTCTGCCAAAAGGGTGCAGAAAAAGGGGAATCATCCCCAACCGCACAGAAGTACTGAGGGGGAGGGGAAGGGGAAGGAAGGTAGGTAGGGGAAGGGGGGGGAGAGGGAAGGGAAGGGGAAAGAGGAGGAAAGGAGGAGAGAAGGGGAGGAGAAAGGGGGGAAGAAGGAGGGAAGGAAGGGGGAAGAGGAGGAGGTGGGAGGGAAGAGGAGGTGGTGGGGAAGGAAGGGGAAGGAGGAGGGAAGGAGGAAAGAAGGAGGGAAGAGGGGGGGAAAGGAGGAGGGAGGAGGAGAGAAGGGACGGAGGAGGGGGAGGGAGGAGGGGGAGGGGAAGGGAGGAGGGGGAGGGGGGGAGGGGGGAGGAAGGAGGGGGGGGAGGAGGGAGGGGGAGGAGGGGGGGGAAGGAGGGAGGGGAGGAAGAGGAAGGAGAGGAAGGAGGAGAGGAACGAGGAGAGGAAGGGGGGGCGGGCAGAGGGATAGCCAAAAATGACAGATCTTACTATTGTTAGCTTACATTCATAACATAGGGCCTGGAGATATAGATAGAATAACTTAACATTATGTCTGTCTGAATAAGGACACCTAAGCATGTGGACAGTCTTAACTAGAATGTACTTTATAGACAGAGCTCTAAGTTGATCATAAATGGGAATATACTGATATGGTATGTAGACTTTCTTCCAATCTATCCAAATAACACTGATACTAAGCATTAGTGAGTAATGATGTAATATAAAATAAAACATTGCATGGCAGTCAATATCATAGCTCAAGTAGTTTATGAGATTTAAGTCTCCAGGCTTCAACAATAGAATAACTTTTATGTCCTGTGAGTATGAATCCATATCTAATGTTCTCTTTTAGTGAACAGTAAAACAGCATTGTCCCGTTCTTCATGCGCACATCTCAGGCTACTGTGAGCCTTCACAACTTATCATCTAATGCACAGCAGGGGATAATATTATAGCACTGACAAGCGGGCAAATACATATGAATGTTGCTTACAGCATCACAATGTAAACATAGTCCTATTTCTCAACCAATACCGTCTCTCAGTCTAGATCATAATCAACATTCTAAAATAGAAGATAAAAAAAAAATAGAGGGTTTAGGTTGCATACATTTGTATAATCCTGTACTAAAACAGTCCAGGGGCGTCATACATGAGCCCTGTAAAGGAAGTATAGTTAAGCATGGCAGAAACAATATGTATGACAACCTCCAACTTTATAAGTCAGCCCAGGACAGGGATAAATTGGAGAGCGGGCAGTGGGCAGTGTATGAGGTTCCCACCCGGCCAAATAGTTCTTAGTGTTTCCATTACCCAATTCCAGATCGCTCTAGTTGAAGTGAGCACAGCTCTCTGGGAAGGGGGGTATCTCCCAGGTTCCATGACCTAGTACAGTCCCCGCTCTGGGAGTTAAACAAAACACGAGTGGCCGCACCACCAGGCGCCCCCCACACAAAGAACAAGTACCTTCTCCGCCTCTTGGCGAGGACCCCCAGTGTGGCAACGTCCCGGCTGTGTAGCAATTGCGCTGCATCCTCCCGCCCCGTCTCACTCTCCCCCAGCAAACCGGGATAGAGTTGCTCAACCTGAGCCGCCAATGTTCCATTCTTGTGCGATGCGGGGTCTGGCTCGGCAGGCAGGAGGATGGCTGCTGGTAAGTCCATCATTTTCACTAACGTACAGGCGCTAGGCGGAGGGTCCTTCCCGGCACAGGTATCGGTCTTATGCAGCGTCTTGGTGGTAGCACATTCCTGTCCTCCTTCTATTAGCTCCTCCATGTAGGTCTCACTGTTCCCCGGTTTGCCAGTCCCCTTGGGAGCGTAGTCCTCATTGTTATATAGGCCGCTGTGTTGGAGCCCGGGAATAGTGTCTTCAGCTTTAAGTGGCTCAGCCCGGTCTTCCTCTATGCCCATGAGTTCCATGAGCCGGTCAAATCTGCAGTGTATCCGGTGCTCAAATTCAGCAAACAGTGTTTGCACCTGAAAAAGGAGACTCTTTTGGGTCATCATGTCGGGCAGTAAAGCACGCTCTTCAAAGATGTCGCTTCAGTCTGGAGCGGCAGTTCAATAAGGCAGTATTGTAAAGTCCTCTCTTCCCTTGTGCACTGTCTTTTAAGAGCTATGTACTTCGGGTATGTGACCCCTGTAGCTCATGGGCAAAAATCACCCCAAATACCAGTCTCTAGTAAGCTAATAATAAGTTTAATCGCTATTTCTCTCAGGAGCTCCTTCTAGTTGCATCCATTTAGCTCGGCAGTCAGCCCCGCCCCCTCCCTCACACATTTTTAACGCAGGTAAAATGTGTTCACAAAAAATATTTTATGAAAAAATCTAATTTAATGTGGGACCATCAGTAAATCAGTCTATTCTTAAAGGGATATGAAACCCTTTTTTTCCTTTCGGATAGAGCATGCAATTTAAAGCAACTTACTTATTTAATCCTATTATTAATTTTTTTCATCATTCTCTCTGTATCTTTATTTGAAAAGCAAGAATGTAAGCTTAGGAGCCAGCACATTTTTGGTTCAGCACCTGGGTAGCGAGAGCATGCTTCCATAGGTTCCAGAGGGAGCTTTGTTCTGATGCCATTATACACGGCACAGAACTTAGGGGGTAAGTCGCGCAGCAATGGGCAGCAAATTAAATATATATATATGTATTTGAATATATACATATATATTTATGTGTTTATATGTGTATATAAATTAATGCTCCACTTTTAAGCTAGCCCTTTATATTACAATCTTAAAGTCTTTAATGTCCATTTAAATATTTATATTAATTACATCAGAAACAAACAGAAAATTAACTCTCCAAAAGTGTCCACGTAAGGTGGAAGATGAAAACTGTTTATAATGTTTAAACTAATTTGAGACAGTATAGCCTTATGACCCAGAAGTACACAATGTGCCAAATATAAAGTCACTGGAATACAAATTTGCCCTTTACATGCAGAATAGTACAGAGCAATATCATTATTTTGTCTTTTAGAAATATTAATATATCTGCACACACAAAAAACATTTGCTGTAAATGGATATACATGAAAGAAAACTTTTTTTCTATTAAATTGATGCTGAGAAAGACATTTTGAACACAAACCTATTATCAGTAACATATCAAGTTATTTTCAAGCTGTCCTCTTGCTATTAGCTTGTGATTTGTAAGATATACGCATTAATGCTAGATATATCAAATTCTGCTTCACGGCAAAAATATATATCACCAAACTGTTTCTTGAGCCAATCTTGTTTTAAGTAAATATAGAACAAAACAAATTGTGTATATATATATATATATATATATATATATATATATATATACTGTATGTATATATATATATATATATACTGTATGTATACATACATACATATAAATGGGAAAAATAGTTTAGTCTGCTTTTGCTGTCAGTTGCAGAATACTATAATCTAGTCCACAGGTGTGCAAAGCACTTGTCTTATATATGTTTTATAATAATTATATCTTCACTGAAAAAACTCTTGGATTTTGTGTTGAGGTTTTGCCATGTGGTTACAGAAACAAATACCTGTTAACTAAAATTCTGTAGGGACATAACTGTTATTGACAACATAGTTTGCATTTAAACTATAAACTGTTTTTATTTCACCATATTTCATTATAAATAGATCGGTGTGTCCATTAACATTAACACATTACAGAATTTATTTATAATGGTTTAATAACTTAGCAAATTGATTCAAAAACAATTCTGTCTTGAGGTACTATAGAGAAGTTAAAAGATGCAAACATTAATTTATTTTAAATTCTAGCCTTTGAGCACTGAATGACCTATAACTATTTTGTGCATGAGGAAGAAAAAAACTGAGTTTAGTGTTTGTATTTTTTTATTTTTTTTATTTCTGAATCATGAGCAGCAGGGTTGCAGGATAAGAGCGTGAGCACTGATAAAATCAAACAATATTTGCATACTGTAGTACTGTGTGCCTAGAGATTTATTGCTCCTGCAGCATGTGGAAGAAAATTGAGCTGTTTGACTATGGAAAGCTTTTCATTACTATCAAGAGTTTTAATTATATAGGTAGACAATTTCTCTGACAATTTCTCTAAATGTTTATCATAATGATCATTAGGACAAGCATATGAAGGCCTCGATTAAGTGGACGAGTTTGAGTTGGGGCAGATGGCGGGTCTTATTTTTATGCAGTAGACTTTGATTTAAATCAATAATGCTGAATGTGAATCTTTTAAGTTAATTTAAATACCACATATCTTTACAGACCATTATATATGTGCATGTGTATATGTTAATAAGTGTGTGCATATTTACATTAATGGATCATTTATTTATATGTATGTTTCTCTCTCTATATAGATATATATATATATATATATATATATATATATATATATATATATATATATATATATATATATATATATATATATATATATATATATATATACAGGTAGCCCTCAGTTTACGCCGGGGTTAGGTTCCAGAAGGAATGGTTGTAAATCAAAACCGTTGCAAATTGAAACCCAGTTTATAATGTAAGTCAATGGGAAGTGAGGGAGATAGGTTCCAGGCCCCTCTCAAAATTGTAAAAAAAAAAAAGTAACACCTAATACATTATTTTAAAGCTTTGAAATGAAGACTTTAAATGCTAAACAGCATTATAAACCTAATAAAATAATCACACAACATAGAATATATAATTAAACTAAGTTAAATGAACAAAAATATTTGCTAAACAGCATTATAAACCTAATAAAATAATCACACAACACAGACTTCACTTGCATTTTTCTGCAAACAGTTCTTTCTATGCTTTCCAATCTGGACTGATTTATAGACAGGAAGATCTTGTTCCTTTGAAATCTGCTCAATATCTCAGGTCTGGTTAAACTGATTAATTTCAGCTTGCTTGGCTTTGCTGCAACACAAGCGGACAGCTCCACCTACTGGCTATTTTAATAAATGCACTGCTTCTCAATTCTTTTCAATAGCAGTCACATGACTGGAAATAAAGGTTGTTATTCTGAAACGGTGTAAATTGAACCGTTGTAAAACGAGGGCCACCTGTGTATATATATATATATATATATATATATATATACACACACATTTAAGTATGTATGTATATAAATTCCAAATAAAGGAAATGCACCCTGTATTCAAAATAGAGAAATAGAGGACTCTGGAATTTTTCAAAAACATGCTATTTTAGCTCTCTGATTAAATGTTATAACATTGCAGTGTCACACTTTTATGTCTCTATTGTAAAATATATATTTGGCGCAAAGCTATCTAAGATCATCATCCAGGGAACGCCATACAAACCTTGAAACATGGTAGTGGTAGCATCATGCTTTGGGTCTGCTTTTCTTCAGCTGGGTCAGGGACTCTTGACAAGATAAATGTGATAATGAATAGTTCCAAATACCAAGATATTTTGGCACAAAACATGCTGGCCTCTGTCAGAAAGCTGAATACGAAGAGGAATCTCATTTTCCAACATGACAATCGACCAAAGTACATATCCAAGTTGACCACGATATGGCTTCAGAAAAGGAAAATCAAAGTCTTTGAATGGCCAAGTCAGAGCCCAGACCTTAATCAAAAACCTATGAAATTGGCTAAAGAGAGCTGTACACAGAAGGTCCCCTTGCAATTTGAATAATTTTTTACAAAGAAGAGTGGGATAAAATTCCAAAATCTAGATAAAGTTAAAAGTTAATGGTGACTTATTCACTAAAGTTTGCTTCTGTAATAAATGCAAAAGGTGCTTCCACAAAGTATTAGTTCAGGGAGGTTGTGCAGACCTATGCAGTCATGGTGTTTCTAATAAATTGCTTCCCCCCCCCCCCTAAATTTGATAAAAAATGTTTTTAAATATTATTTAAAAAATTTTGATTTCAGAATAAGTTTTGATTTTGGCACTCCAGATTTGTATATATATATATAAAGAAATCCAAACAGTCCTTAGAAAGAAAGGTTAGATGAATCCAACTTCTGATAAAAAGAAAAAACTTTATTGCTGTTCGTTCATTAAAAATAGGCAGACTCCTAACAAAAAAGGCTAGGGAGGAATAAAAAAGTCTGACCGGTTTAGTCATAGACATAAAACTCTAATCACAGGTGCATAGTATTTAAAGGAATAAATCACCTCCCATTGGAGGTACCTTAACCCTCTTGTTAACCCTTTAATTAACAAGCATTTTTTAGAACAATAGACAAGACACACTTACAAATTCAGGACTAATACTTATTGCTCATTAATGATACTGGAACTTTAAGGATGAGCAATGAAACATCAAATGTCAATCCCTAAGTAAGGGAATATACAGTGGTATCATTTTATCAAAAATTCTAAAACAGCTTAAAAATATACTCATTAAAGAAATATAGTTATAGCATAGGATACTTAAAAATAACATTGCACTACAGAATACAAGGAACAATATTGTTGGAATAACAAACATAGTAGTAGTAAATGTTATATTGTAATACTATACAGGGGATTACCAAGAATATGAATCCATAGATGGACTTTTGTAATATTCAGTAAAAGTCCATGTACAATAATTTCAAGTCAAAGCCAAACCCTCATAGCAAAACAGAGGCATGCACAAAGGAATTGCAATGTGTACATATGTCACTATTCCTTGTTTAAGAGCTCCTTATACCCCTGAGCTATATAACAACATAGTCAATGTTTATACTACTAAGTCAGAAATTAACTTATTCGAACCCAGAAGTGTATAAATACAAAAAGCAGTATCCCTGGTATAGTATATTGTATAAGGGCTCAAAATAGCTCTCTAGACTTATAATAGTAAAAAACGACTTGGCGATCATTCGCCTAGATTACGAGTCTTGCGTTAGCCTTAAAAAGCAGCGTTGAGAGGTCCCAAAGCTGCTTTTTAACGCCAGCTGGTATTACGAGTCTGACAGGTACAGGTGTACCACTCACTTTTATTCTGCGACTCGAGGCTACCGCAAATCCCCTTATGTAAATTGCGTATCCTATCTTTTTAATGGGATTTGCCTAACGCTGCTATTACAAGTCTTGAAAGAAGTGAGTGGTAGACCCTCTCCTGTCCAGACTCCTACCGCATTTAAAAGCCAGTAGTTAAGAGTTTTTATGAGCTAACACCGGAACATAAAACTCTTACCTAAAGTGCTACAAAGTACACTAACACCCATAAACTACCTATTAACCCCTAAACTGAGGCCCCCCCACATCGCAAACACTATAATAAATTTTTTTAACCCCTAATCTGCCGACCGGACATCGCCGCCACCTACATTATACCTATGAACCCCTAATCTGCTGCTTCTAACATCGCAGACACTTACATTATATTTATTGACCCCTAATCTGCCACCCCCAACGTCGCCGCCACCTACCTACAATTATTAACCCCTAATCTGCCGACCGGACATTGCCGCCACTTTAATAAATGTATTAACCCCTAAACCGCTGCACTCCCGCCTCGCAAACACTAGTTACATTTTATTAACCCCTAATCTGCCCCCCCAACGTCGACGCCACCTACCGACAATTATTAACCCCTAATCTTCCGACCCCAACGTCGCCACTACTATAATAAATGTATTAACCCCTAAAACTAAGTCTAACCCTAAGTCTAACACCCCCTAACTAAAATATAATTTAAATTAAAAGAAATTAATTAAACATCATTAAATAAATTAATCCTATTTAAAACTTAATACTTACCTATAAAATAAACCCTAAGCTAGCTACAATATAACTAATAGTTACATTGTAGCTAGCTTAGAGTTTATTTTTATTTTACATGCAACTTTGTATTTATTCTAACTAGGTACCTAGCTAAAATAAAGACAAAATTACCTGTAAAATAAATCCTAACCTAAGTTACAATTACACCTAACACTACGTTATCATTAAACTAATTACCTAAACTACCTACAATTAATTACAATTACATTCAATAAACTAAATTGCGGAGAAAAAAAACTACTAAATTACTGAAAAAAAAAATTACAAGAAGTTTAAACTAATTACACCTAATCTAAGCTCTCTAATAAAATAAAAAAGCCCTCCAAAATAATAAAATGCCATACCCTATACTAAATTACAAATAGCCCTTAAAAGGGCCTTTTGCGGGGCATTGCCCCAAAGTAATCAGCTCTTTTATCTGTAAAAAAAAATACAAATTTTAAGGGCTATTTGTAATTTAGTATAGGGTAGGGCATTTTATTATTTTGGGCGGCTTTTTTATTTTATTATTGGGTTTAGATTAGGTGTAATTAGTTTAAACTTCTTGTAATTTTTTTCAGTAAATTAGTGTTTGTTTTTTTCCGTAATTTAGTATATTGAATTTAATTGTAACTAATTGTAGGTAGTTTAGGTAATTAGTTTAATGATAGTGTAGTGTTAGGAGTAATTGTAACTTAGGTTAGGATTTATTTTACAGGCAATTTTGTACTTATTTTAGCTAGGTAGTTATTAAATAGTTAATAACTATTTAATAACTATTGTACCTAGTTAAAATAAATACAAAGTTGCCTGTAAAATAAAAATAAATCATAAGCTAGATACAATGTAACTATTAGTTATATTGTATCTATCTTATGGTTTATTTTATAGGTAAGTATTTCGTTTTAAATAGGAATAATTTATTTCATTGCAGTTATTTTATTTAGATTTATTTAAATTATATTTAAATTAGGGGGGTGTTAGGGTTAGGGTTAGACTTAGGTTTAGGGGTTAATAACTTTATTATAGGGGCGGCGATGTTGGCGGCTGCAGATTAGGGGTTAATTAATTTAATATAGTTGTGGCAACGTTGGGGGGGGCAGATTAGGGGTTAATAACTATAATGTAGGTGTCGGCGATGTTGGGGGCAGCAGATTAGGGGTTTATAAGTATAATGTAGGTGGCGGCAGTTTCCGCAGCGGCAGATTAGGGGTTAATACATATAATGTAGGTGGCGGCGGTGTCCGGAGTGGAAGATTAGGGGTTAATAGTATAATGCAGGTGGCGACGATGTCGGGGGCGGCAGATTAGGGGTTAATAAGTGTAATATTAGGGGTGTTTAGACTCTGGGCTCATGTTAGGGTGTTAGGTGCAGACATATTTTTTATATTCCTATAGGAAACAATGGGGCTGAACGCTGCTTTTTTGCAGGTGTTAGGTTTTTTTTCAGCCAGCTCAGCCCATTGTTTCCTATGGGGAAATCGTGCACAAGCACGTTTAGTCAGCTCACCGCTGACTTAAGCAACACTGGTATCGAGATGAGATGTGGAGTTAAATTCTGCTCTACGCTCACCTTTTTGTGGCTAACGCCAGGTTTAAAAAAACCTGTAATACCAGCGTTGGCTTAAGGGAGCGGTGGAAAAAAAAGGAGCGTTAGAGCCGCAAGTCTTACCGACGAAAATTCATAATCTAGCAGATTATTTGTCAGTACACCTTAGTACAGTATAAATCTGATTAAGAGTATATATCAATCACTCTTTCATCAATGCCAATAGTTTATGATATCGAATTCCAAATTCAATCCCCTAGGTAACAGGCTACCAAGCCTGTGTATTTAGTATATCTTCTGTCTGTAATGTATCTGTAATTTGTCCCCCTCCTCTTGGGGGTTTCACAATCTGCTCGATAGCCTGTAACCTAAAGGATTCAACATTCCCATTATGTACTTCAAGAAAATGCTTGGACAATGCCGACACACTGCTCTGTCATTGCTGATATATGACAAGTGCTCTTTGATGCGGGTGCCTACATCCCTAGGGTTTCTCCCTATGTTCTGTCGGGAACATATGGTACATTCAACTAAATAGACCAGGAATTTGTTGGTACATTTCACACATGGAGGCCTATTTATGATAGTGTGAGCTGACATAAACCAATATAGTGGATCATGTCCGCTGTACATCGATAAATGCCGACAGCATACACTCTCAGCATTTATCATTGCACCAGCAGTTCTTGTGAATTGCTGGTGCAATACCGCTCAATCAGATTCATGGCCAATCAGCCGCTAGCAGGGGGTGTCAATCAACCCGATCATATTCAATCAGGTTGATTTCTGTCGATTTTGTGTCCGCCACATACTATGCACCTGTGATTAGAGTTTTATATCTATGACTACGGTCTGAAAGACCGAAACCGTTCAGACTTTTTTATTCCTCTCTAACCTTATTTGTTAGGAGCCTGTCTATTTTTAATGAACAGCAACACAGTTTTTTTCTTTTTATCAGAAGTTGGATTCATCTCACCTTTCTTTCTAAGGACTGTTTGGATTTCATTTTTCTTTATACCTTTGTGAAGCACTGGGACTCCATTCCAACTTAATGCAGTCCTAAGGGAGAGCTGATACAGCTACATTGAACACAGCATTCCCTGAGGAGAAGGAGCCTGTGAGTTTTGATCCCGAGCCGAGCGGTGTGTAAGTGAGCCCCAGAGGACGCCACTGAAGTGGATATGTAATGTGGAGGAATCCGCTGGCACTCTGGAGGTAGTGATTTCTTCATTCCAGCAATTTGACCACAACAGGACTACAGTAACATAAGCACATACACCCGGGTACTGAGTGGCATGACAAACCAGTCAGGGGTTATTTATTGCTGCAGGAGGATTCCCCTTAATAATTGAGTGTCACAGGTCAGATAGCCCTATGATACCAGTGTTATACATTTATGTCTATGTTACACATGCCTAGTGACATGAAGGGGTAGTTGAGGTATATCCTCGGTTCCCTAGCATACAGTCAATCAGTACAGTCTGTCTAGCTGCTTGCTTACACGCTGCATGTTGCATATGGTAGCGGCTCACTCCTAGGAGCACAAAACTATATCTGGACTTTTTGATCTCTTGTTGAGATATATATATACTGTATATGTATATATATATATATATATATATATATATATATATACAAAATATTTCAGCTTGTGTATTATTGTTATTGTGAATATATATGTGTAGTAAATGTGTCTAATGATTTTTTTTCTGATAGCTTAAAAAAGTATATATTTGTGGCAAGCAGTGGAAAATACTTTAGCAGGAAAGGGATTGATCCTGGTTTCTCATTCTTTTATAAGCTATTTAGGTCTGAATTGATTATTCAAACAACCAGCTGGGATAGCTGCTGCCATACGTTATTGCCTACTGCTTAATACTGAACAAGGGTTGAAGCTGGCAGGTAGCAGGGAGAAATAGGAGGGGTAGAAAATGCACTTACATAAAGACCAATCATAATGACACATAGTATATGGGAACATGCAGGTGCGGTATCTAATTCTGTATCCCCAGTAGATTATGTATCCCCCTTCTATCATGCACCAGCATTCAGCTATAAACACCGCCCCTGACACTCTCTCTTTTGTTCATCTAAGGTGGATTAGAAGAGTTATTGCTCACATAATGAATGAAGTGAAATAAATACAAGTGATCAGTTTTAAGAGAACAAAGCTGGCATTTGCTGACTACAAATTATATTGTATAAAATGAATAATGTGATTGTGAAGTAATAAATGCTCTAAATGACAGGGAATATATATCTGTGAAGACAGCTGTGGGTAGTATTTGACATTAACAGCCTTGTTATATATTTCTCATAAAATAGTTATTAATTCTCATTCCAAAATGTATCTATTTAAAGAGACATGCATTTAGCAACCAAAAATACAAATAAATCAAACAATTCTTTAACAGCTAATACTGTTTTATGATGTCACTGAAAAAAAGATACTGCAATAGAATAGGTTAGCCAAACCTTTGTGAGAAACTGTTAGAGATGGCATCAAACCACACTCATCAGCAGTTTGTAAGACAGAAGCAGAATATGCTGCAATACTTCTTAGCAAGAGGAAATGCAACATGCATAATAAAGGTTAAAACTTTCTAACTGTACTATAAATCAAAGGAATAAAGGTGTGTGGCCCCAGCTAATCCTCAACTGTCTAATTTTAAAATATTTAAATAATTTTCCATATAATGTTTAGTAAGAGCAGTAAAGAGATTAAAGTAGATCTTACTGTATCTAACACAGTGATTGCTTGATGATTGCAGCAACTCAATAATGTGTGCCCTTAATTTGGCAAAAGTGTTTAATCATTAACACTCTTAAAGTGGCATTGAACCAAAGTTTTTTCTTTCATGATTCAAATAGAGCATACAATTTTAAACAATGTTCTAATTTACTTCAATTATTAAATTGACTTTTTTCTTTTGGTGTCTTTAGTTGAAGAAAGCTTAGGAGTGTACAAGACTGGAGTATTATACGGCAGCAGCTATGCAAGTATGTTATCCATTTGCATGAAAATGAGATGGCAGCACTATTTTCTGCCATGTATTTCTCCAGACACCTACTTAGGTATCTCTTTAATAAAGACTACCATGGGAACAAGTAACATTTGTAAACTGGAAACTTTTTTTTTTAATTGCATGCTTTGTCTGAATAATAATAATAAAAAAAAGTGTTGGGTTTCATATCCCTTTAAGAGGTTTTTTCAAAGTGAATGCCCCTGGACTGCAAAACATTGAAAATTTGGCATCAAAATTGCAGTTTCAAATGTTTTAATTTATTGTGAATTAATGAATTCCTTTATAACAAAACTGGCATTAATGTTGCTATTTGTTTCTCAACTACATTTAATTTGTCCCATCTCAGAAATATGAAAGACGGTCTTGCTCTCCTTAGATTAGGAGCTGATATGATAAAATTGGCCCACCAACGGAGCTAGCCATCAAGAGGAGAAGACGTGCTGTGGCAGAGCTCCGGTCTAATATAACATAAAAAGTGCTATTTTGTCATTTTATACCTTTGCAAAGGAGTACAAAAACTTGTTGAACGACTTTTAACAAGTATCCCTACCATCCTGAGGCAACCTCTTAAGAACTTTGTACTTTTTTATCCCTCTCTGCCTCCATCCTAGCGAGGAACCTGACACAAGCAAGCCCAGACTGCAGCTTAAACGCCTGAGACGCTCCACATACAGGCACCGGAGGGTCGGGGCTCCGCTCCGGAGCCATAGCCGTTACTGGGCACATTGACTGAGAGGCTTCTCAACCAAACGGGTGCACTTTCAGGGACTTAGCTGTTGATCGTCCCATCACCTGGACCGGAGCGTCTTATACTTGGCATCCACCTAACTTCACTCTCGCTACACGGAGGTACCGGTTTGGGGGCTCCCCACCTGAGGCTGTCACAGCTGGCCCACCGCAAGCTATCATTCCCCTGGTAATTACAGACTGCCGACTTTGGCGCTCAGTCCTGCCATCTTGCCAGAGGGCATACCGCCAGAGAGCGCCGCAGAGGTATCCTTGGCGGGGTTCCGGACTTACCGACTATCCTGCAGAGAGACACAACCTGAGAAGAGCCGGACCTATCTCCACAAAGTTGCCGCAGCAGAGGACAGCCCAGCTGATGATCGGTGGAAACCGGTGTGTCCCGAGACTCCCGCCAGGCCCCTTGCTACTTTCTGTATTGGCGCGAGTTGCGGCCATCTTGGACGGCCTCCAGATCAGACACAGCCCGGACGGGACACACGTGGAGCACAACACAGTGCCGCAGCCCTTGGCGAGTTCGTCCACATTCCTACCACGATCCAACAGACAATAGAGGAGGCTTGCTGGACCATATTGGGTGAGATTGCAGCTTTTTCGGCTGTTTTATGTTTGTTTTGCATACACTCAGAACCAGCTCCTTCTCACCGATATCACCTGTTACCAGTAGGCCACAATCACACCCTATTAAAACTGTACGGCCCAAAAAGGCTTGCCTGGCCTTTATATCACCAGGCCTTCACAGTGTCTAAGGTTCTAGGTACATTTTCCATCCTCCTCACAAGTTTAGCCCTACCCGGCACTACTATTATATGACTGTCACCTAGACTAAACCTAACAGGCAAGTGACGCTCTGTAGGAGCAGAATTTAGACACTCTGAACTGTTTTTTGGTCACTGGAGGGTTTTGTTCCCCCTAACTCCACCTAAGATACTTGGGACTCTGAGGTCTGATAAGCCTCCCCACATATTTACAAACCCATACTCCTTCTTAAGGACCCTGCCCTGAAGGGCCACAGCCTGTCTGAGACCTTCTGAATATCTACAGGACTTGCACTTAGGGAATTGCCCACATATCCCTTATTTGGTGTCTCTTTACTGATGCGCCTGGGTTGTGCTCTGTGGGCACTTTAGAGCTCTGGTTTCAACAAAGTTTACTCTAACAGCTGCCAGTTATTTTATGCAAAGCTGCTGCGTCAGCGTTATTGTCTTCGAGCATTAGGCACGTGTACTGTTTTACCTGTTTACTATTTGTTGTTTCTCTAATAACCAATACTTTCTCTTAACAGCACTGACAGTTCCTGTAAGATTATACATAGACACTGTTTTGAAGTTTTATGTGAGTGTTGTCTTCAAACTACTAGATTCAGTGTGCTGTTAGGAGGCCTATTATAACTGCATTGCCACTGTCTGCCTAACCACCCTTATTCCCTGACAGGCTTCCACCATTGCTGCCTTACCTATTACCCTTACCTAGTTATTGTTTCATTAAGGCAGTGACCCCTCAAGGCTCACCCTTTCCAGCCTAGCTAGTCTAGGCTGGTCACTTCCCTTTCCCCTTTTCCCTTCCTTAGGGTCGTATCCCCTATCCCTGAGTCGAGAGGGGGCCCTGGCGACCAGGAGATAGCTCACCTAACAATTCCAAGTCTAACCATTTCTCCTTATTGTGATGTACCCTAAGGATATGTAGATTACTTTTCTATGCCAAGGCCCCAGTCAGCCAGATAACAGCTGATCTCTATAGTGTTGTCACATGCCCACAACCCTACCTGAGAACCCATGCAGGTCAGCAAAATGCCTCAAACATTCAAAAGAAAACAGAAACCCTTAAATACCCCCAAGCGTACAGTGGTGGATCATTTCAGCAACCCTCTCCCCAGATCTCAGGCTGCCTCAGATGAAGAACTTACAGATGCTAGTAGCTCAGCTGAGACCACCAGTGAATCGGCCTTGGCCCGGTCTGTAGGGCGTTCACTGCGTGCTGACAAGGAGGTTAATAATAACCTTATGGACTCTATCACAGCGCTCCTGGCCTCGCATCATGACTCCCTAACTAAGAAATTTGAAAAGAGCCACGCGGACTTGAAACGTGACATAGCCTCCATAGGTGAGCGTACAGACATAATAGAGCGCAAACAGGAGGATTTGATGGTAGATCATTCGAACCTACTCGGGTACTCTCAATGCTTAGCTGAGCAAATATCGGACCTTGAAGTCAAATTGGCGGACTTGGAAGATCGTACCCGACGCAATAATATCCGGGTGAAAGGTATCCACGAGACGGTCTCCCCACAGGACCTAGAGAAATTCCTCAGAGAGATGTTCGCTGAGATCTTAGGCCCAGAAGAAGGTCAGGAGAGATTGATAGATCGGGCACACAGAGCGCTGAGGCCCAGATCTAGTGATGGTGATAAGCCTCGTGATGTTATAGCCCGCCTGCATTACTACACCTTCAGAGACAAACTCCTTCGAGCTCTTGCGGGGGCAGATCCCTCCCGGGTCAATACTCAGAGATACAGATCTACCAAGATCTCTCACCACATACCCTTCAGTTACGGTGCCACTATCAACCCTACACCAAGCTGATGAGAGATAAAGCCATCAAATACCGTTGGGGGTTCCCCGTCAAGCTACATATCACCAAAGAAGGCCATCAATACACAGTTTCCTCTCCGCAACAAGCTAGAGAACTCATGCAAAAATGGGACCTCTTACCGCCGGACCCCCCTGATTCTCAGCAGCCTAAAGATCCAAACAGGGGATTGAGGGCTTCAGCCCCAGAGTGGCGACCTCTCCCTCAAAGAGTGGGAAACTCCCAGAAGAAACCTCCACAGTACGCAGAAAATCTCTCGCCCTCTGACAGTGCCTCCACTGGCCCAGGCGCAACATGACCCTACCTAGCTCAATATTACACACCAATCGCAGGGCTATGAGGCCCCCTGCTCTCCCTTAGGGTCCTAGATGTTCCATAAGGGATCTGCTGCCACTACGGTCCTCTTAAGGACCTAGCATGGATGTTCTCATTTCCTAATGTTTTATGGTTCTCCCTAAATCCTTCCCCTCTCCGTTTAGTATATGTTCTCTTCTCAGCATAGAGGGATATGCAAGGGTTGATGCGTTTTAGCATTGTTGTTATCGGTAATTATTGTTTGTTTATATTTCACAAAGTTGAGAAACCTGTCTGTAGAATTGTTATACAACTTGGCTGTAACTACCCCTCCTTTGGTATCCAAGTCCCATCGTTTTTAAGCAATGTCTCATTGAAATGTTTTGCAATATATAATTTGAGTACAGTTTTCGTGTTATAAATGAATGTTACCAGTTAATCAGCTGGTGGGTTAAGAATTGTACGATAAAAATGTTAACTAACATATTTACTAATATTGTCGTCTGCTCTACTTGATACCCAATAGTTTATGGCATCGCTTAATTCTTCTTGATGTATTCAACCTTGCTGAAACGTGTTAATATTTGTCTGTGTTAAGCTGTGTATTTAACAAGCTTGGTCTACCGCACAACATATGAGTGACGATATGCAGGACACCGACTGGAGAACCCACCTCTTAGTGGGCACTTGACACATGACACAGAATGACTGACTGGGGCCAGGCTCCACATGCTGGCCTCCCCCCCTCCTTGACAGTTGTGACCTCTTACACTTTTCTGTAGGAGCACTTATAGCGATAGTGTATCTGACACATCGATAAATACCCTGACAGTTTTCATTCACCCTACATAGTTACCTGAGAGCAAGCAGATTTACCCCTACCCTCTTTGCTTCGCACCCCCCTTTTCGGCCCCCTAGACAAGCCCCTCACACCTACTCTGTTTTGTCCTACTAGTGATATTGAACCTTCACAACTTATGGCGCCCCTAACTGTAGCTACCCTCAATGCCCAGGGCTTAAACTCTCCCACTAAATGTAGCCTCCTCTCCAATTACCTCAACTCCCACAAATTACATATTGTGTTCCTCCAGGAGACCCATTGGGACACCAAATCTAAGCCATTCCGCAACCCAATGCACTACCCTGTATGCGAAACAGCTTCCTTCTCAGAGAAAAAGAGAGGGGTAGCAATCCTGATCCACAGAGACATCTCCTGTGCTATAGAATATGTAGACCGTGACCCCGAGGGTAGATATTTGATCCTAATTTGCACATTGAATGGAATCCTTTACACCCTAGCTTCCATATACACCCCAAACACCAAACAGATCCCATTCCTGAGACAGTTCCTGGTGAGGCTAGGGGAAGTTAAAAGGGGACACCTATTGATAGGGGGAGACCTCAATCTGGTTTGGGACCCTACTTTAGACAAAAAAACTCCAAAAGCTTGCCCCTCCGACCGAAACCTTAATACCCAGTCCAATGCGCTACGTAAACTTATGTACCAGCATGGCTTCTATGACATCTGGCGCTGTCTTGCACCATCTGAAAGAGATTACACCCATTTCTCCAAACCCCATTACTCCTACTCCAGGATTGACTATCTCCTGTGTGACTCTTGGACGTTAGATCAATTCTGCGCCCCACGAATAAGACCATGCCCCTGGTCGGATCATGACCTTGTCAGCGTTGGGTGCACCAACCTGCACCCTCCAGATAGTAGGCCCTCCTGGAAGCTACCTGATCATTTCCTGACTGAGGGGGAAATCCCACAACTAGTGGAGACAATCTCGGATTTTCTGAGACACAACGATACGGGTGACACGAGCCAGGGAATCCTGTGGGCTACACTCAAAGCCTATCTCAGGGGTCATTTTATTAAAAGAAGTGCATTACTAAAAGCTAAAAATAAAGTTTCCCTCGCTAAGCTGTATGCGGAACTGAGACAGTCTGAATTGGCCAACAAAAATACCCCCACTCCCACTTTGGGCGACCGAGTCGGTGCCATCAGAGATGAAATTGCCAAGAGGGAGCAACTACGAGTTCAGGCAAACCTGCTTCGACTCCGACAGGTCTATTATTACAAAGGGAACAAGGCTGATAGGTTGCTGGCTCGTAAACTCAGAGATCAAGCGGTTCAAGCCAGAATCCCAGCAATCACTACGAAGACTGGTGTAGTCCGCTCACCAAAGAGTATAGGGAAGGCGTTTGCCGACTACTATACTGCCCTATATAATCTAAACAATGACTCCTCCGGAGCCGAGACCCGCAGAACAGCTGCCCAGCAGTTTCTGGCACGGTTGGACCTCCCTTCTCTAGGAGCTGACTCAGCGGAGGATTTAACTGCCCCATTCACTCTGGAAGAAATCAAAACAGCCATATTGACCTTGAAGCCGCACAAGGCTCCAGGTCCAGATGGATTCACGAGCCTCTTCTACCGTACCTTTGCCCATCTAGTGTCACCTATCCTGCTCCGTCTTTTCGGTGAGGTACGGAGGGAGGGAACTTTTCTCCCCGAATTCTTGGAAGCCACTATCTTGACTATACCCAAGGAGGGGAAGGACCTGACGCTCTGTGAGAGCTATCGGCCCATCTCCCTTATTAACGTGGACGTGAAAGTCTATGCCAAGGTCCTCGCGACTAGGCTTGGAAAGCACCTGCCCTCACTGGTCCATTTGGACCAAGTGGGATTTGTGCAAGGGAGGCAAGGTACAGATAACACCCGTAGACTACTGAACATATTTATAGAAACAGCTGATATGGGGCTACCTCTCCTCACCCTGTCTATGGACGCGGAAAAAGCGTTTGACAGGGTGGGGTGGGATTATATGTTTTGCACTTTAGAACGCTTTGGGATCCCTGAGACATTTCGTACAGCTATTGCCGCCCTATATGCTTCCCCGACGGCTGTAATTAAAGGTATGGGTTTCTGTTCTCCTAAAATTGAGATCAGAAATGGAACCAGGCAGGGGTGTCCCCTGTCTCCGCTCCTTTTCGCGTTGGTTATGGAGCCTCTCGCGGAGGCCATTAGAGGAAGCCCTGAGGTTCAGGGCCTTCAGATACACGACACACTCCAGAAATTGGCACTCTTTGCCGACGACCTCACTCTCTTCCTCACCAACCCGGTGGAGTCACTTCCCTACCTTTTTGAGATTATTGACGCTTTTAGTAACATTTCGAACTATAAGGTCAATGTGACCAAAACAGAGGCCTACATGATTCACATTGAGCAATCAGAACAGAGACGCCTTAAGCGACTCTACTCGTTCAGGTGGTCAACAGATGGGATCAAACATCTTGGTGTCTTCCTGTCACATGACAAAAATAGGGTGTTGCAGGCGAACTACTCTGTTCTCCTGCGGGAAACTGAGGTGAGACTGAAATCTAAAAAATATGAGGAAATCTCCTGGATGGGCAGAATCGCCGCTCTGAAGATGATGATCCTCCCTAAACTAACCTACCTTATGCGGTGCGTCCCCATCTCAGTCCCGGAAAAGATTTTACGTGGTTTCCAAACCGCGTTCAATGCCTATGTTTGGGACAATAAGCGACAGAGGGTGGCCGCGGCCACGCTTCAGGTTCCTGTAGACAGAGGTGGGCTGGGGCTACCCAATGTTATCCAATGTTAAATTATATGAAGCGGCAATGATCTCACACGTCTCGGCGTGGGGACCTGCCCTGCCCCCTACCAGATGGAGGGAGCTGGAACAAGCTTCACTCCCCGCTCATGTCGACCTCTCAGACCTACTGTGGGTTCCACCTCACTTGGCCGCGCAGATACCGATCTCCAACCATCTCATCAAAGACTGTCAAGTGGTTTGGTTCCGCCTCAGACACCAACAGTTGATAGCCCCGCACCCTTCACCCATACATCCTGTCGTGTCACTCCTACAGGGGCTCCCAAACATTCGGCTTGCCCCCTGGAAGGCCCTGGAAATCACCTCTCTGAGTGATTTCTACCTGAATGAGAATCTCCTCTTGCCTCAAGACATGATCACTAAATTTGACATTCCTGGCACCCTAAAATTTGACTTTATGAGGCTAAGATCTTTGATGAAGTCATGGGGATTCCTGGTTGAAAAAATCAGGACTCCAACTTTCTGGGAGATGAGATGGAAGGCAAACCTTCAACTGTGCAAGCCTCTCACGGTCCCTTTTGGGACCTCCCACCCTGATGAAAACTAGGCATATGACATCCTGGGAAGCAGAATTGAGACTCGCCTTTACGGAGCTCGACTGGACTAAAGCGATACAGCTGACTAAATCCGCACTTCATTGTGCTACAATGTATGAACTCTACTTCAAGATCATAACCAGATGGCACTTGGTGCCGTCCAAACTTCGGACTCTGTACCCTGAGCATTCTCCACTATGTTGGAGGGACTGTGGAGAGATAGGCACCCCGCTGCATGTGTGGTGGTCATGTAGCAAGCTCCGACCACTTTGGTCGAAAACATGTGAGGTCTGCAAGGCCTTGGAACTCCCGACCCCAGACACTCCGGGCCTAGCTCTCTTACATCTGGGAGTTAAAAAACTGCCAAAGCACAAAAGATATTTGCTAATCTATATATTGACATCAGTCAAGATGTTAATCACCAGGAATTGGAAGAAACAACTGCCTCCACGATGGCAGGCAGTTGTTGACTACCTGCAATATGTAAAGACAATGGAAGACTATGTCTTCCGTACCAGGAAACAGTCAGATGTCTTTTCCCTAGTCTGGGTTCCATGGGAGACCTATCTAAAGCCAACAACATGATGTCCCCTTTCTCTTCAACTCTAGCGACCCTCCTGTGCCTATCTTATTTGCCTTCCTAGAGGAGGTGCCCCACTGTGTCAGGCCTGTGGTACCCCTCACTGCTCTCCCCCCCCTCCTTCCTCTTCTGATGCCCCTACTCCCCCCTTAACACCCTCCTCCCCCCCTCCTAAGAGAGATGGGTGTCTACCCCTATCTGTTTTGCTCTCAAACACACACACTATGTAAGCTCTCCATTTTACCCCCTTAACTGCCAGGTTCAATATGTATGGCGTAAATAGCCATATGATATCCAAAATATTAAAAAGGAAGCTAAATCTTCCCTATGACAAACCAGTAAATAACACTTGTAACATCCAAATACATAACTGACGTATGACTATCCTTTGGGCTAGACCATTGAGCTGAGTAAAACGATTTTCTTAGAATGCCATTTTTCTTTTGAACGTTCGAATGTAATCTGTTGCCTAATATGCCGAGTGTAACTGTTTTGTTTTGTGGTTTTGTACCAATTTTACTAATAAAAACTTATTTAATAAAAAAAAAAAATTGGCCCACCAAGATTAAAACTTGTTGTCATAGCCAACAGAAGCATCTCACTCACTGATGTATTGATGCTGAAAACACTTAGGAATGTTGCCGGGAATGGACTTTTCCCTATGTTCCCTAAATATGTTGTGCTTGTATGGCCGATAGGTTATATAGCTTGAATATGATATTACATACCTCACAACATGTTGCTTATACTATCTGAGATGGGGAGGTTGGTGTGTACAGCAGGGAGATTTGGAGTGGGGGAACCATGGCTCATTGTAGTAGTCACGTCATAGAGGGGTAAGAAGCAGGCAGAGCCGGACAGCGAAATGGAGAAGCTGGGCATGGAAAAGATGTACTGGGCATAGTTAGAATGTCTTCTGGAACCTTTAAAACATCATGAATTGTTGCTAAAAGGAAAACAGGCTGAACTCATCTGTAGAAACTGCAATTTGTAGAATTGTCAATGTTTGGATTACAATAGTTTTTTAAATGCTTTATCTACAGAAAATTCCGTTTACGCTTTATTAGTGAATTTTGTAAGAAGATTTTTAGATAAGCTTTTCGGAGTATACACTACTGTTTAAAATTGTATTCCCAAAAATTATAATGATGCTCAAGTTTAAGAAGTAACTCAAGGGCATGGTGGCTGCAAAAGGAATCATTTTGACTACATCATCCCTATGAGCAATATAATTTATCTATATATTACCCATTTTAAACTTGGAGATTCCCCATGGAGTTAATGACATCTAAAACAAGTCATAGTATTGCTGCAATAATATACTTTAAATGATGAAATAAATATGTGCTATTTTAAATTCTGCACAAGTGGATTGATTATTCCTATACAGTTCACTCTTTGTTGTGTGTATGTGGTTCTGGAATACTACAAATATCATGGGTCTAAGTACATTAGGCAGAACATTGTGTTTATATGTGTGTGTGTGATTGCATGTGTGTGTGAAAAACATACAAATGATCAAAAGAGTGATTAAGAGCTTCAACTGTGAATAGTGAGCACAGTGACATATTTTGGTCACTACAACAAAATTTTACTAGGGTTATAAAAGTGTTGTGAGTTGGAGATAGATCATCTTTTAATTTTCAGTGCTTACTTTTTAACAATTCCTAATTCCAGAGTGTTTTCAAATTATACTAGATCATCTGCTTAGCTCTGATAAGTCCTGTGTATTCATGGATATGGGACTTTATCTGTAGAAAAATCATGCTAGCAAACAGGTGTCACTATTAAGAATTAAAGTCTTCAAAAGATAATAATGACAAGGCACTAAGCATATGAAGAGGTTATCTCTGTTCTAGCGTCCTCCCTTTCATTTGAATTGACCTAATTGTTTTAAATCAATATTGTATTTTCCAATAACCTTTTTCAATAGGCTGTCCAACACAATGAGTCTTAAAGAAGGTTTGTAAGTAATTGAAAGGAAGTATATCCCAGGCATAATCAGTGGAATGATACCCATTCTGCTAGAGTATTGATTTGCCCTAGATGTACAGAGACTTACCTAAAATAATGCACCCAATGTTTTGGATAATCTAGGCATCATAACTGTCGATCCCTTGAAATAGTGGGAGAAAAAGTATTTAAATAAGGTAAATTATTCTTGTATATACACAAATATTTTGTAATGGAAGGAGTAATGGATTAAAAACATAACATTACAGTAATATATTTTCAAATGATCTTCTAATCAATCTTCTTATCATGAGGGTAAATTCCAATCCTTTAGAAAAGCTTTTCTAATGATTTTCTACAAAATTCATTAAGATCTGTGAAATATTTTGTAAATAACTCGCTTGATAAATTCTTCAAACATACCATTAAGTTTTCCATTCTATAACATAGATTTCAAACTTTTAGATAAGTTCTCAATAAATATTGCAAAGCAGCTTTTTAAAAATGTTTTTTTTTTTTTATTTTATTTTTTTTATTTGAACACAATTAAAATCAATCATTGCATTAACTGAAAAAGCACCCAAGATATGTGGTGATTTTAGTGGGAGCTATTGATCCCTTTCAGTTTGGAAAGCCACAGAAAATTACACGATAGGTCTGTTATAGGGTGTACATTAATTTTGTTAGCTTTCAAAGGACCTACGCAGAAGGAAGCAGCAAACAACAAAAAAAAAAAAGACTTCATCATTATCATCGCCATCATCATCAAATTTGATACTTTGGTTTACAGTATATGAGTGCCTGATCTGCCCCATATTGTCAGTTTTATAGTTTGTTCTGAACTGAAAAAGACAAGCAGGTTACATTTGCTACAAACACATTACGCATTTCTTGTTTTTTTATTTCAGATTGATTGAGAGGGGTGGCAACAGAGTTAGTGATTTAGATAGACAGAGTCACATGGGTAGTGAGGGGTGAAAGAGGGAGCCACATGGACAGAGAAGGGGAAATATTCAAAATTGAATTGAAAAGGGTATCATGGGGACAGCAGTAATATGTATTCAAGGAGTATTAAAGGTGAGGTGAGAATGGAGAAGGCCAGTTAGAGGGACATAGAATGGGCTGGTCAAATGGTAAGTGAAAATATCAGTCAAAAGGACTGTGAGACAGCCAGTAAAAGGAACATCAGAGGTCCATTAAAAGTAGCAACCAACAATCGAACCCCTGGCGTCCTACATCAGGCAACAATGTGCCGGCTTAGATATATGTGGCCAAAAGCAGCATCTATCACTTTACGCCGATGACTTACTGCTCTTTGTAGGAGATCCTGGTTCTAACTTACAGCCTCTTTTGAAAGTTATCGATGATTTTGGCAGGTTTTCGGGGTACAAGATCAACATTGACAAATCAGAGGCCACCTGGTTGCAAAACTCCCGAAACATGACCTTAGTAGATTTTGGTCTTAAGACTACTCAGGGTAGTTTTAAATACTTAGGCATATGGATACATGTTAACCCACATATGTTATACTCTTTGAATCTCGCTGGGACTATAGGTGACATTAAGCAAATGCTGCTGAGTTGGATGAAACTCCCCCTCTCTCTTTCGGGTAGGGTGCACCTTTTTAAAATGGTTGCCCTGCCCAAACTTCTTTATCCATTACAGATGTTGCCTCTTCTCCTCACTCAAAAGGATGCGACATCTTTGCAAACTGCCATTGGGAACTTTGTCTGGCAGGGCAAAAAACATAGAATAGGCAGAACCTCCTTGTCAATGACAGTGGGAGGAGGAGGGCTCCGTCTTCCTAATATAATATGGTATAACTGGGCGGCTCTCTCTAGATTTGCATTGGACTGGCTGGTAGGGAAAAACTATTATACTGTCCCTGACCTAGAGTCTAACATCATTAAACCACTGCATTTAGCTTATCTGCCTCATGCAAATTTGAAATCTCTATCCCCGTTCATTCAAAACCATATACTGTTTAGGGATCCTCTAAGAGCCTGGACCAAGATTTGTAGACTCTGGGGTATACAACGTTTGGCTAGTAAATATCTCCCGATCCAGGGTAATTTAGACTTCCTCCCTGGTTACACCACGCAAGCATTTCAGACATGGCAACAATTACAACTCACACGATTGCATCAACTTTTCCGACCCCTGACTCTAGAAATACTGCCCTTCCAAGACCTAAAATCACGTTATAACCTCCCGCACACACACAAGTTTGCATATTTTCAGTGCCGACACTACGTATCCACCTTGATTTCAGAGGGACTCCTCTCTGTAGAAGCCTCTAATTTAGATACATTGAGTGCGCTGGCAAAGTTAGGCCCTCTGAGGCTGTCACATACATATAACTTACTGATCCGTCACTCTAAGGATCATGTGCTTCATGGCATTGTATCAAAGTGGTCCCATTTTGGGGAGCTAGAGATTGACCCGTCATTGATCGCCACGAGTTTCGAGAGGGCACACCAAAGTACTATCTCTGCAAAATTGAGGGAATCACACCTGAAATTCTTACATCAAGCTTACATCACTCCTGGCCTAAGGGCTAAATGGGTTGAAGGAGCACTCAACTCCTGTAGTAAATGCCGCCTTGAATCTCCTGATTGGGTGCACCTACTCTGGAGTTGCCCTAAAATACAAAAATTTTGGCAAAAAATTGCGTACTGGCTATCCAAATTAACTAAACAAACTGTGTCCCTCTCGGCACAACATGTAATCTTTCTGACACCTAGAGATCAGACATACAAGCACGACATTTTTTTAAATACCATACTCATGCTAGCTAAACAAATTATCCTGAGAGAGTGGACAGGGGACCGAAACTTACCTTTTCAACACCTACTTAAAACAATTCATGATCAGATGCTGATTGAGCAGGCAGATACTAGGGGGGACCCTGAGAAAAGAGTCAAGAGATTTCTCCTCAAATGGGAGGCTTATTTGCTGCACCTACCTGACACAGTAAGGGATAGGGTTCTGCTTCCTTTTAAAAATAGCCAATATGTTTTAAATGAAAACCTCAGAGGAAATTGGTGTCTATCCACGGATCAGGCCCGTGAGTGACCTGCATTTCGAGGGAGGGGGGACCCGGAGGTACTCTGGGTAAGTATGGCTGCTATATGTTATTTTTCTTCCTTTCTTCTCTTCCTTTCATTCTTCTTTGTATACTATTATCTTTCTTCTCTGCTCTTAGCTGATATGTTTTCTTTCTCGTTTTCTCCTCTTTTTCTTTGGTTGATTGTAAAAAATGTTCTTAGAAAAAAGTTGAGTCCCAGGACATACATGATGATCACATATACTTATTGTATTCCTTTGCTGGTATGCTTTGATATAACATGCTCTGAAAACTGTTTTGTTCTGCAGGTGAACACTTTGTCACACCTGCATTATTATGACTGCATTTACCATGTATGACTCGGATTCTTTTCTATAAATAAAGTTTAAAAAAAAAAAAAGTAGCAACCAAGTTACTCATGGACACAGACAGAAGGACAAAAAGATGAAAATGAAATTAAATAGATATTTGCAGGCACAAACCTAGGGTAGAAGGGCATAGAGCTAGCTGGTAATACTGTTTCATATGTGGCTTGGAGGATTTGTATTGTCTTGACAAAGCCTCCTATTGAAGCCGAAACATCAACTTTGTGCTGCTATATAATAAAGGATTTTGTGTTTACATAAGGCCTGTAAGTGCCTGTACAGTATTTACTTTGGATTATATAGTGTAATGCTCCAGGATAATGCTTTCCTTTTAACATCAAAATATAGGCTTATTCATTCATTTGGCCGCATACCGAACAGGCAAATGAAAATGGTACAGAATTTGTAACTTACTGAAATCTTTCTTGTTGATTAGTGAAATTGTTTGTTTGTTTTTTGTTCAGAACTTTCATCGCCAAGAAAAAGTGGCAGAGAACACAGGAGAGCGGGATGGGAGCAGAGATTGTTTCACAAATGAACTCCTTCATTTGCAGTGTTGTACAGGGGGTTTGACCATTTATGTGTACATCATCCCCTTTCCAATCCTGACAGAGTATTACTAAATGGTTGATGTGCCAGGTAGCAAGTCAGTTATTAAAGGGACAGTAAACCTTCAAAATAATGTTATAATATTCTGCACATAGTGCAGAATTATAAAACATTATCTTAGCGGCAGCTTCATAAATCAAAAGCATTGCAAGATTTTTTATTCCAAAGTTGGATTTACCTGGGCTCCGCTCCAGGCTCTACTAAGCAGGTCTTATTTTTCAAAAGCGCTTTGCAGGCATGCTTTCTAGTCACAGCACGCCCGATTACGCCATTGAACTGAATGTAGCTCGCTTCCGCTCTGGTCTGGTAGTAGGAGCGAGCTACATTCAGTTCAATGGTGCAAAGGATGTCTCTGTGAGTGTGTGTGTGTGTGTGTATTTCTGTGTTTTCTGTGGATGTCTCTGTGAGGGTGTGTGCATATTTATTTGTGCATTTTCTGTGGGTGTCTATGTGAGGGTATGTGTGTGTGTGTGTGTGTGTGTGTGTGTATGTATGTCTTTGTGTATTTTGTGTGGATGCCACTGTGAGGGTGGGTGTGTATGTCTTTGTGTGTTTTCTGTGGATGTCTCTGTGAGGGTATGTGCATATGTCTTTGTGTATTTTCTATGGGTTTCTCTGTGAGGGTGTGTGCATATGTCTGTGTGTTTTCTGTGCAGGTGCAGACTGAGACCAACCAGGGCCCCCCCATGCAAAAATGTGGAAGTGCCCCATCTCCTCTTTGCTCCACCTACCTACCTCCTCTGCCCCTCCTCTACCCTATTGCCCCTCCCACCTCATGTGCCCCTCCCACCTCATATGCCCCTCCCCCACCATGTTTTTAATTGCCATATATAGAGACATTTTTTTCCTTAAATATTTTTAATAAGAACTAAATATTGTAAATTAACAAGTGCTTGTGAAAAAAAATCCACATGCCTATATGCACTACAGTATGGAGCAGAAAGTAGTGAGGTTATAATCCCTTCTGTTTACTTGTTACTGGCAGCTAAAGAGCTAAAGAGCTAAAGAGGTAAAATCATTCATTTGTATGTTACTGGCAGCCAAGGGGTAAAATTACTGATTAGTTATCAAAAATATATATCATGGATTTAACATTGGGGCTTAGGTAGTGCTTTTAGGTGGGACATTGTGTTACCCAACTATCATTGTGCCCATCACAGATTGTCCAGAACCTGGGTTTAACTGTAATGAAAGTTGATAAGTAAGAAGTTGTTTAAAGGACCAGTCAACGGAGTAGATTTGCATAATCAACAAATGCAAGATAACAAGACAATGCAATAGCAGTTAGTCTGAACTTCAAATGAGTAGTGAATTTTTTTCTGACAATTTTAAAAGTTATGTCTTTTTCCACTCCCCTGTACCATGTGACACCCATCAGCCAATCACA